>NW_905815.1:0-979 GCF_000209065.1 Trypanosoma cruzi | reverse complement strand
CCAAACAACCCTGAATTATCCGCTTCTTGGAGGAGTTTCGCGAGCTCTTGCCCACAAGGGTGCTGCAGTCGGCGGATCGTTTTCGAGCGGCTGCTGCACCACACGTTGTGGTCTAAATTTTTGTTTCGAATTATGAATGGCGGGAGTCAGAGGCACTCTCTTTCAATGTATGTTTGCGTGTGCACACACTGGACACCAAACAACCCTGAATTATCCGCTTCTTGGAGGAATTTCGCGAGCTCTTGCCCACAAGGGTGCTGCAGTCGGCGGATCGTTTTCGAGCGGCTGCTGCACCACACGCTGTGGTCTAAATTTTTGTTTCGAATTATGAATGGCGGGAGTCAGAGGCACTCTCTTTCAATGTATGTTTGCGTGTGCACACACTGGACACCAAACAACCCTGAATTATCCGCTTCTTGGAGGAATTTCGCGAGCTCTTGCCCACAATGGTGCTGCAGTCGGCGGATCGTTTTCGAGCGGCTGCTGCACCACACGCTGTGGTCTAAATTTTTGTTTCGAATTATGAATGGCGGGAGTCAGAGGCACTCTCTTTCAATGTATGTTTGCGTGTGCACACACTGGACACCAAACAACCCTGAATTATCCGCTTCTTGGAGGAATTTCGCGAGCTCTTGCCCACAAGGGTGCTGCAGTCGGCGGATCGTTTTCGAGCGGCTGCTGCACCACACGCTGTGGTCTAAATTTTTGTTTCGAATTATGAATGGCGGGAGTCAGAGGCACTCTCTTTCAATGTATGTTTGCGTGTGCACACACTGGACACCAAACAACCCTGAATTATCCGCTTCTTGGAGGAGTTTCGCGAGCTCTTGCCCACAATGGTGCTGCAGTCGGCGGATCGTTTTCGAGCGGCTGCTGCACCACACGCTGTGGTCTAAATTTTTGTTTCGAATTATGAATGGCGGGAGTCAGAGGCACTCTCCTTTCATGTATGTTTGCGTGTGCACACACTGGACACCAA
>NW_905814.1:0-979 GCF_000209065.1 Trypanosoma cruzi | reverse complement strand
CCCCTACTGCAAATCCCCGTATTCATGATGGGAGGTTGTGCCAGACGTTGCATCCTGTGGATCGGAGGGCAGTCTGAGTCTTTCCTTACTTTTGACTACTTTCCACAGCTCGTAAATTTCCTTGAAGGCGAATGGCAGTTTGTTCAAATTGAGCTTGCGAGCAGTCGCATTGGGTTTGGTGCGCAGGATCACGTTCATGATGCCGAAGACGTGGATGATCTTATTGACATTCTTGTGATGAAGCACGAAATGCAGGAGATCACATTATTTGGGACAGGTACAGGAGCTCAGGTGGTGTTTGAACTACTTGAAAATAGCCGCAACTCCAAGTTTATCACGCGTGTCATTCTTTACGGTGTGGTGTGTGATCCCGAGACGCAAATTTTCACGCCGGAGGGAGAAGCTGAACGCAAAGAATTTGTTGCACAACTCATTGCAGAGGGTCGACATGAGGATTCCCGTGCGATGGTGAATCATTACGATATTCCCATCACGCCTGCCCGTCTCTTCAGTGGGGGCTTTCCGACATTGCAGGAGGCAGTATGGAACCCCTGTTTCCGTGAGGATACTGAAACACTGTCTCGGTCAATGGGCGTGGTAAAGGTGCCGCTATTGCTCATGTTGGCGCACCACGCACAGTACAAGCCAACCGCAGAAGAAGTGGCCCGCGTGGTGCGGCTTACAAAGGAGTATGCTGGTTGCACACACGTAACGGTCTCTTATTTCAGTGATACCTGTGACGAGCGGAGACGTGTGCTAAAGGCGGCGGAAGCTGAACATGTTGAGGCAATTGTTCAGTTTCTGTTTGATGAGGAAGAGAAGCGCAGAATACAACTGGAACAGCAGGAAAGGAAAGCGTTGGAAAATGAGAAGAAGAGAAAGTCTGTCTTGCAGGCCTCGGCGTTTGCCCAGAATGTAATTAAATCAACCGCGATGTAGTTATATGTTCCGTAAAGTTCACTAGTTTCTCGCAATGTAA
>NW_905813.1:0-979 GCF_000209065.1 Trypanosoma cruzi | reverse complement strand
TCCTCCGAGCAGCGGATAGTTCAGGGTTGTTTGGCGTTCAGTCTGTGAACACGCAAACAGACATTGAAAGAGAGTGTCTCTGACCACCACCATTCATAATTCGAAACAAAAATTTAGACCACAGCGTGTGGTGCAGCAGCCACTCGAAAACGATCTGCCGAGTGCAGCACCCATGTGGGCAAGATCTCGCGAAACTCCTCCAAGCAGCGGATAGTTCAGGGTTGTTTGGTGTCCAGTGTGTGAACACGCAAACAGACATTGAAAGAGAGTGCCTCTGACCACCACCATTCATAATTCGAAACAAAAATTTAGACCACAACGTGTGGTGCAGCAGCCGCTCGAAAACGATCTGCCGAGTGCAGCACCCTTGTGGGCAAGATCTCGCGAAACTCCTCCAAGCAGCGGATAGTTCAGGGTTGTTTGGTGTCCAGTGTGTGAACACGCAAACAGATAGTGAAAGAGAGTGCCTCTGACCACCACCATTCATAATTCGAAACAAAAATTTAGACCACAACGTGTGGTGCAGCAGCCGCTCGAAAACGATCCGCCGAGTGAAGCACCCTTGTGGGCAAGATCTCGCGAAACTCCTCCAAGCAGCGGATAGTTCAGGGTTGTTTGGTGTCCAGTGTGTGAACACGCAAACAGACATTGAAAGAGAGTGCCTCTGACCACCACCATTCATAATTCGAAACAAAAATTTAGACCACAACGTGTGGTGCAGCGGCCGCTCGAAAACGATCTGCCGAGTGCAGCACCCATGTGGGCAAGATCTCGCGAAACTCCTCCAAGCAGCGGATAGTTCAGGGTTGTTTGGTGTCCAGTGTGTGAACACGCAAACAGACATTGAAAGAGAGTGTCTCTGACCACCACCATTCATAATTCGAAACAAAAATTTAGACCACAGCGTGTGGTGCAGCAGCCGCTCGAAAACGATCTGCCGAGTGCAGCACCCTTGTGGGCAAGATCTCGCGAAATCCTC
>NW_905812.1:0-979 GCF_000209065.1 Trypanosoma cruzi | reverse complement strand
TCGATTTTCACAGTAGCGATTAGCGCTTGCTTGCTTTCCTAGCGTGTGTGTTCAAGAGGTAGAGGGAAAAGGGAAAACAAGCCAAGTAAAGAGATGAGACAGCGAGCACCGCCACTCCGCACCGGTCATCGCGGGCGTCACGGCGGGCCGTCGGTGCGTGCGGGCCAGCCCTCACGCGGTGCAACACGCCACACCCAACAGGAAATGACAGAGAGGCGGAGAGAGAGAGATGAATGGATGCCGTCAAGAGGCACTCACAATCAACATGGCCCGTGAGCATGCGGCCACTCCACGCAGGAACACAGCAGGAAAGGGTGAGAGGGGAAAAAAGCAAAAGGCAGCACAAACACACACGGAAGGAACAGACGACAGGCGGAGAAAAGCATCGCCAGGGGCCTCACCCCGCCAGCCACACGCGGAGGCGGATCCTCACCCATCCACGACGCGGCTCCCAGAATTTACACCGCCATCCCGTCCTCAATGGTTTGCGGCCCTCACCCCACGCGGTCACACGCGGTGCATCACGCCAACAGAAAAAGAGACTCGCAATGCGCGCCCTCTCTCCCCTCCTTTCCCCTCATACCCACGGAAGGAAGCGGCAGCTGCACGCAACTGCCAGCACCGAGTACAAAGGAAGCATCCACCTGCACTGCAATGTGTGTGCTACGCGTGTGGCTGTGTGCGCCCACTGCCACGCTCAACAAAGTAGGAAAAAAAGGAAAAACAAAAAAGAGAAGAGGCGTAAAGCATCTGAAGGGACGCGCAAACACAAATGCACAGCAGGCGTCCACGGCGGAAAGCAGTGGAAAATCAAACAACATTCATTTAAAAACAAAACAAAAAATTTCCCGTCCCTCACATTTTAACCCCCCGCACAGAAGAAAAAAAAAAATTTGTCGTCCTCTATTACTGTTCCACACAAAAAAAAAAAAAAAAATGTCGTCCTCTATTACTGTTCCACACAAAAGAAAAAAAAAAA
>NW_905811.1:0-978 GCF_000209065.1 Trypanosoma cruzi | reverse complement strand
CTCAGCGTTTTAACACGGCATGTGTGTGTGCATGTGCTGGTGTGTTTGGCAGCGCCTATACTTGCGGAGCAGCTGTGCGCCACAAGAGAGTCTGAAGAAAGCAACGGCAGAGAGAGGCAGATAGCACACACGCAAATTACTCATATCATCACACACACACACACGCAGCCGCGGAATGGGTGCACTCAACCACAAAATCAAAAAGAAAAACAAAACAAAAAGCCGAAGCGTGGGACTACCAGCGCACACACACTCTCATTGCTCCCGTAAAGCAAAACACACACACAGAGGGAGAGAGAGAGAGGTCGCCCACTCAATGCAATAAAAACAAAACAGAAACAGTTACGGTGCTCCGCCCATGCAGCCAGGCAGGACGGCAGCGGTGCGTGTCGTGCAAAAGAGAGCACCAACGGGCATGCATGGGTGTGCATGCATATATACAATGGGCACATTATTGTGTGTGCCTCGTGGGGTGAGGTGAGGGCGAGAGTCCATGCAAGGGGACACACACACACAGAGAGAGAAGGAAGAGTGTGTGTGCGGGCGGTGCATGGCTCTCTCACACTCACTCTCACGCGGCCACCACCGCAGCCGCAGCCGCACAAACCACGAAACAGATGGAATCAGTGCGATTGCAGAACTCGCACACCGTCCTGCAAACCAGAAGTTTAAAAAGCAATATGAAACAAGAATTCAAAAAAAAATGGAAAAAACTTAGGCTTCTGCGGGAATCGAACCCGCGTCCCCGGATGACATTGTGAGCGTGTTTGCCACTGAGCTATAAAAATGCGGTCGCGCGACCCCTTTTCACGTAAAGTATTAATTTCGATCTTCGAACAATCGAGCACATTTGCGTTGTCCCCTGGAAAACGAAAACGACATGTTTAGGGTGCGCCGCCGCAGCGTGGTTACTACGATAAGTTCGTCATATATCTCTCGTACGGGGCCGCAGCCGCAGCGTGGTACTACGATAAGTCG
>NW_905810.1:0-978 GCF_000209065.1 Trypanosoma cruzi | reverse complement strand
GCGGCACTGAGCAACAGCTACAGCTGGAGCGGAAGAAATTTGAGCAACGCGGCCTTGAGCTTTGGGCTCTCTTTGATTTTTACCAACTTCCACGTTCAACGGCGTCTGTTTTGTCGTACATGCGTATGTGCTGCGCTATCGAGAAACCGACACTTGTGCTGGAGGCACAGAGTTTTGCTGATACGGCTGGTATCCCTCTCTCTTTGGAATGCTTTTACTGGTTGGTTTACGCCCTTCGCGGAGTTACTGACTTTGGCGATTACATTATGGATGTGTTTTCACAGTTAACCCCGCGCGGTCTCACACCGGATTTTGTTCTCTTTACTTTGGCGTTTATGCACTGCGCGTTGCAGCGGGATGGAGAATTGGCACTTGCCGTTTACGACCAGCATTTTATTCACATGAATATAAATCCCACTCCAGAGATGACACTTCTTTTTATTCAGTCATGTGCTCATTGCGAGGAACCGCGTGTAGCGATGCTGGAGCGCTGCGAGAAGATGTTACTTCGTCTTGAAGAGGTGGGAAGTAGTGTTGACTACATTGTCCTGATTTACGATCAGTTTCTTGAGCTGTGCGGCCATTTGGGGGCGGTGGCTTCGGGATTTAGTATGTTGAAGAAGCTTGTGGGTTTGGGCAAGCCTCTCACGACACGGATGCTGAACTCTTTGCTGCTGGCCAATGCGTACGCCACGCCGCCAAACGGGTCAATTGCCATGACGGAGGAGATTGTGAGGCTATTCTCTCTTCTAAAGCTGCCACCCAACAAAGACACCAGCATTTGTCTCGGGTTTTGCATTGAGACTTTTGGGGACTCACCGTCCCTGAATGCCTTCAGCGCTATCGTACATGCAAAATGTGAGTCTGGCGATGACGCCTCTTTATACGATGAGGATATTCCCCTGGCTCAGCCGGCCACCTCAACGTGGTGCCAGGGTCTAGTACTCTTTGCTAGAGAGGAAGCTAAGCGCCTGCTGC
>NW_905809.1:0-978 GCF_000209065.1 Trypanosoma cruzi | reverse complement strand
ACCCGGGCTGTGTGACATCCGCCACGACGAGGTGACGAAGGGGTACGACTACTACGGCGGGACGTCGAACATGCCCGCGCGCACGGAGAGCGTGGGAAACGGCGGGCAGGTGCTGCTGACGCGTGCGGCGTACTTTGCGCTGAGCACGGCTGAGCGCGAGCAGGTGGAGGTGACTGCGCTTGGCGCCGTGGCGCTGCGCGGCGTGCCGAAGCCCGTGGAGATGTACCAGCTGGACGCGGTGCCCGGGCGGGTTGTGGCTGGGCTGAGGCTTGATAGGGATGACGGAGCTGTTGATGATTATAGTGACTGTGCGAGTGGTTCTTCCGGTGCTAGCCGCAATACTTGTTATGACTCTGCAGTTTCTTTTATTTCGGGTTTGATGAGCCCCTATGCTTCTCGCCAACGTGCTGGTGTTCTTGAGTCTCTTTGCAGGAGGTGGCGCGTGCGGGTGGTGGAGAAGGGCGTGATGTCCTACGATGATTACTGTGCTGCGTTGGTTGAGCGGCTTGCGGGTCGTGTTAGCCGTGTTATTGGGTACCGTGTGGATGGGCTTTCGGGGGTTTCTCTTGCAGAAATTGCAGCTGCGTCAGCGGTATCGTCGCAGAGGCAGTCTAGGATTCGTTCTTTTCAGTTTATTGGGAGATCCGGAAGTTCTTCCTGCACAGAGCTTTCATCGGTGGTGCCCCCCGTGGACGGATCTGAAGCCTTGCCACAAGAGTCGCTTGTTTGTCCCATTGTTATGCGTCCCACCGTGTTGCGAGAGTTGGGGTGGCGTGTGCATGTCTCTTCTGTGACATCGTATTCGGATTCTTTGGATCCGGACGCTATGCGGCCGCGAGGCACATGAAGTATGTGTTACTTGTCAGTTGTCTTTTTTTCTTAGTGTGGATGTATTACTTTGCTTTTCTGATGGAGCCATCTTCGTTGGATCTCCGTCTATTCCTCAATGATCGGGTGATTCATGAATGCTTATTTGCT
>NW_905808.1:0-978 GCF_000209065.1 Trypanosoma cruzi | reverse complement strand
AGAGATATATGACAACGAATCGATGTATCCACGCTGCGGCGGCGCACCCTAAACATGTCGCTTTCGTTTTCCAGGGGACAACGCAAATGTGCTCGATTGTTCGAAGATCGAACTTAACACCTTACGTGAAAATGGGTCGCGCGACCACATTTTTTTTAGCTCAGTGGCAAAACAAGCTCACAATTTCATCCGGGGTGCGGGTTCGAGCCCCGAAGAAGCCTAAGTTTTTTTCCTTTTTTTTTTGGAATTCTTGTTTCTTATTGCTTTTTAAACTTCTGGTTTGCAGGACGGTGTGCGAGTTCTGCAATCGCACTGATTCCATCAGTTTCGTGGTGTGTGCGGCTGCGGCTGCGGTGGTGGCCGCGTGAGAGTGAGTGAGAGAGCGCCATGCACCGCCCGCACACACACTCGTCTTTCACCCACTCTCTGTGTGTGTCCCCTTGCATGGACTCTCGCCCTCACCTCATCCCACGAAGCACACACATAATGTGCCCATTGTATATATTGCATGCACACCCATGCAGGCCCGTTGGTGCTCTCTTTTGCACGACACGCACCGCTGCCGTCCTGCCTGACTGCATGGGCGGAGCACCGTAACTGTTTCTGTTTTGTTTTTATTGCATTGAGTGGGCAACCTCTCTCTCTCTCCCTGTGTGTGTGTTTTGCTTTACGGGAGCAATGAGAGTGTGTGCGCTGGTCGTCCCACGCTTCGGCTTTTTGTTTTGTTTTTCATTGTTTTGTGGTTGAGAGCACCCATTCCGCGGGCTGCGTGTGTGTGTTTGTGTGTGATGATATGAGTAATTTGTGCGTGTGTGCTATCTGCCTCTCTCTGCCGTTGCTTTCTTCTGACTCTCTTGTGGCGCACAGCTGCTCTGCAATTATAGGCGCTGCCAAACACACAAGCACATGCACACACATGCCGTGTTTAAAACGCTGAGAATGCACGCACGCACAGGATTGTGGCTGCGGAGGCCCTCG
>NW_905807.1:0-978 GCF_000209065.1 Trypanosoma cruzi | reverse complement strand
CGGCACGTTATGGGGCGGAGATGATGCGTGCGATTGACGACGTGTGGAAAAATATGGAGAGAAGCACCTTCCCGCTTCTTATTGTACACGGCTCAAAGGACCTTTTGTGTGCCGTGGGCGGCTCACGTCGGTTTATGGAATTGGCAGTCTCGACGGACAAGAGACTTATTGAATACGAGGGGCTGATGCACGAGGTTCTCACGGAAGTAACCTGGAGGAAGGTCTTGAGCGACATTCAGGGCTTTTTGGACGGTCACTGTCTTTCCAGATAGAATGCAGGATGGTTTTTCCTTCTTGTTGACAGCACTTGTATGGATAATACGTGTTCATTTGCATGCATCATGCTTTGTTGTTCGACCAGGCATTATTTTTGTTTCTTGCAGCCTCTCCTTTTATGCCGGCGCGGCGTCATATGCGTGCACGCCCTTTTGGCTGCACACATGGGGCATTGCGGCTGCGGCGGGTGGCGAGGAATCGGGTGTGTGTTGTGTGCCACAACGGCGGGAGGAGGGGGAGGGAAATAACAAGTAAAGGTAAGAAAGAGAAGTGCGCGTTTATGATTTCTTTTTTTTTCTGCGTGTGTGTTTGGGTGCAGTCACAGCCACTTTCCTTTTTTTTCCTTTGCGCCGCTCTGTGGTGGATGGCATTATTTTCCACCTTCACATTGTCCCTGCCCGCACGCATGTATTTTCTTTTTTCCCCTGTGGATGGGCTTCCACAGACTTACGTTTTTCTTTGGTGTTTTGCACAATTTTTAAATTTTTGTTGGTGGAAACTGGAGAATAAGAAATAACAAAAACAGGGAAAAAGGAGCTGGGACAGAGGAGGCGGCACCGTGGACCCCGTGACGCTGCGCGGGAGCTGTGAGCGGCGTCGGCTGCTGCCTGTTGCGAGTGCCTGGGCTGCGAGGGATGCGAAGCAGAGGCGGCAAAACTGCGGAGCCGGTGGGGCCGTGGGGAATTGTGGCTGCGCCGCGTG
>NW_905806.1:0-978 GCF_000209065.1 Trypanosoma cruzi | reverse complement strand
CCACCACGGCCACCAGCACCCACGAGCCCAGCATGGGGTGGCAGAGGATGCCACTGCAGCCAGCGGCGAGCACCGCAGTGTCCCTCACGGCCACCTGAAGACAAATGTCCCGGTGACACGTGTGCCGGCGGGGAGACTGTCGACGGTGCGGCACGGGTCATCCGCATGGGAATCGTCCAGCAGCTCGTTGCTGTGCGCAGGCGGAACACCCGGCGCGTTCGCGATGGTGATGTGTGGATGAACATTTTCGCAGGGGACCTCTCCCTCGTTGCGCACCGCGATCGCCGTCCCCTTCGGATCAGACGCAACGCTCGTCAGCGTGAGCTCAATGGACTCGCCCAGCAGCCCCACCAGCTGCCGCAGCAGGACAGGGTCCTTGCAGGCGTCACGACGCAGGTACAGCGTCGTCACATGGAAGGCCTTCTGCACCTTCTTGCCGTCCAGCATCTCTGGCGGCACAAGCTCGAGAACCCTCTCGGGTGACGCAATCTGAATTGCGGCATACTCCACGTGGCGGGGGAAACAGCACAGAAAAGACTCGCAGGCGTTCGCCATGTCAATTGTCTAAATTTCGGGTATGTCCGTCAAACCACGTGCGGAAAGTTCAGCCCAAACGCGCCGTGCAATGGTGGCAGTGTCGTCTGCCACGCCTACCTCAACCAGCGGCGCCTCGGTTGGTGGACGGCACCGCGTCGCACAGCCCAGCAGCGTTTGACGCACGCGCCGCCCTTCCCCTCTGTCCGCCTTGAAAGTGCGGTGGGCAGAACCACGGCGACGGACTCGGTCGAAGCAGATGTCCACTAGTGCATCCGTGCCGTCGGGGTGTGACCATACCACTGTCAATGCCCTGAGCCCGAGATCGGCGTAGCCGTCGCGTGCGCCCTCATCGAGGTTCATCTTGTCCATGATAAGGTGCGTGTGGCCGCCTCGCTGCGCGCGCCGAATGGCGTCAAGAAACTGCCGCCCTCCGCCGGCCTT
>NW_905805.1:0-978 GCF_000209065.1 Trypanosoma cruzi | reverse complement strand
AAATTAATACTTTACGTGAAAAGGGGTCGCGCGACCGCATTTTTATAGCTCAGTGGCAAACACACTCACAATGTCATCCGGGGACGCGGGTTCGATTCCCGCAGAAGCCTAAGTTTTTTCCATTTTTTTTTGAATTCTTGTTTCATATTGCTTTTTAAACTTCTGGTTTGCAGGACGGTGTGCGAGTTCTGCAATCGCACTGATTCCATCTGTTTCGTGGTTTGTGCGGCTGCGGCTGCGGTGGTGGCCGCGTGAGAGTGAGTGTGAGAGAGCCATGCACCGCCCGCACACACACTCTTCCTTCTCTCTGTGTGTGTGTGTCCCCTTGCATGGACTCTCGCCCTCACCTCACCCCACGAAGCACACACATAATGTGCCCATTGTATATATGCATGCACACCCATGCAGGCCCGTTGGTGCTCTCTTTTGCACGACACGCACCGCTGCCGTCCTGCCTGGCTGCATGGGCGGAGCACCGTAACTGTTTCTGTTTTGTTTTTATTGCATTGAGTGGGCGACCTCTCTCTCTCTCCCTCTGTGTGTGTGTTTTGCTTTACGGGAGTAATGAGAGTGTGTGTGCGCTGGTCGTCCCACGCTTCGGCTTTTTGTTTTGTTTTCCTTTTTGATTTTGTGGTTGAGTGCACCCATTCCGCGGCTGCGTGTGTGTGTGTGTGATGATATGAGTAATTTGCGTGTGTGCTATCTGCCTCTCTCTGCCGTTGCTTTCTTCAGACTCTCTTGTGGCGCACAGCTGCTCCGCAAGTATAGGCGCTGCCAAACACACAAGCACATGCACACACACATGCCGTGTTTAAAACGCTGAGAATGCACGCACGCACAGGATTGTGGCTGCGGAGGCCCTCGCGAGGGGGGAAAAGCCTGCATTTTGTTTTTTTTTGACATGTTGCTCGGTGTGTGCTGACGCGTGACGAATAACAACACGCCCCAATAAGCAGAAAAGAAGTAAAACAAAAGGCG
>NW_905804.1:0-978 GCF_000209065.1 Trypanosoma cruzi | reverse complement strand
TGCACCACACGTTGTGGTCTATGTTTTTGTTTCCAATTATGAATGGTGGGAGTCAGAGACACTCTCTTTCAATGTATGTTTGCGTGTTCACACACTGGACACCAAACAACCCGGAATTATCCGCTGCTTGGAGGAATTTCGCGAGCTCCTGCCCACAAGGGTGCTGCACTCGGCGGATCGTTTTCGAGCGGCTGCTGCACCACACGCTGTGGTCTATGTTTTTGTTTCCAATTATGAATGGTGGGAGTCAGAGGCACTCTCTTTCAATGTATGTTTGCGTGTTCACACACTGGACACCAAACAACCCGGAATTATCCGCTGCTTGGAGGAATTTCGCGAGCTCCTGCCCACAAGGGTGCTGCACTCGGCGGATCGTTTTCGAGCGGCTGCTGCACCACACGCTGTGGTCTAAATTTTTGTTTCGAATTATGAATGGCGGGAGTCAGAGGCACTCTCTTTCAATGTATGTTTGCGTGTTCACACACTGGACACCAAACAACCCGGAACTATCCGCTGCTTGGAGGAATTTCGCGAGCTCCTGCCCACAATGGTGCTGCACTCGGCGGATCGTTTTCGAGCGGCTGCTGCACCACACGTTGTGGTCTATGTTTTTGTTTCGAATTATGAATGGCGGGAGTCAGAGGCACTCTCTTTCAATGTATGTTTGCGTGTTCACACACTGGACGCCAAACAACCCGGAACTATCCGCTGCTTGGAGGAATTTCGCGAGCTCCTGCCCACAAGGGTGCTGCACTCGGCGGATCGTTTTCGACCCCGGTGTGCATACCAATGCTGGCAACAGGACTACGAGCAGGTTAAACTTGCCTTTGACAATTTGGTCGAGTGTATCGGCGTACTGGAAGGCTGGCAGGATCCTACCGATGAGCTCATGGATTTTGGCAGGTCCCTACTGAATACATTCCGGATGCAGCTCACGATTGCATCCGATCCCGTCATCCGGCTTTCCAAACTGCGCGG
>NW_905803.1:0-978 GCF_000209065.1 Trypanosoma cruzi | reverse complement strand
TAGCGTTTGGTAGTAGCTTCCTACTGTGTCAGTGGGTGAGAAGTAAAGAAAAAAACTGCCAATAAAAGGGTGAAACAGTAAGCACTGCCAGCATCCACAGTGAGTGGCGCCATCATCCCCGCCGCAGTCAATAACAAAAACAACAACAACTCACGCACACAGACACACGGAACAAGGAGAAAAAACAGTGCACCGGGAACACAGCAACTGTTACCACCACCAGAAGCAGGAGCCACAGCGGTTGAGGCGTTCGTCACGCGTCGGCACACACCAAGCAACACCCAAACACAAATAAACCAACGTGATGCAAAAGGGCACAGCCGCCCTTCGCTGCGCCCATGCGCTGCCGCCAGTCCTTTTGTTGCTGTCTCCTCCAGCGCTCCCGCTCCGCCACCGGCACACACCACCCCGCACAGCCGGAGGATCCCTCGTCGACGGATCCACAGCATGGGAGAAGCTTCGGCACGTGCAGCTGCTGGAAGGGAAGCAATCCGCACTCGTCCCAGGCACCCTCAACGCCCACACCACCCACCTGCCTGCATGCCGCCAAATTCACGCCCGCAACACGTCGAAAAGACACATCGCGGTCTCCCGTCCTCCCTTCTCGCAAGGGCAGCCGCAGACAGAATTCTGTGCTTCCGTGCGTCCTCAACGATCACACCCCTCCACAGCGTGTCCGACACAGAGTGTGTGTGCGTGCATGTGCTTGTGTGTTTGGCAGCGCCTATAATTGCAGAGCAGCTGTGCGCCACAAGAGAGTCAGAAGAAAGCAACGGCAGAGAGAGGCAGATAGAACACACGCACAAATTACTCATATCATCACACACAAACACACACACGCAGCCCGCGGAATGGGTGCTCTCAACCACAAAACAATGAAAAACAAAACAAAAAGCCGAAGCGTGGGACTACCAGCGCACACACTCTCATTGCTCCCGTAAAGCAAAACACACACACAGGGAGAGAGAGAGAGGTGCC
>NW_905802.1:0-978 GCF_000209065.1 Trypanosoma cruzi | reverse complement strand
TCCGTCATCGGCTGACCCACGCTGAGAGACGAGTGCTCCTGTTCACGTTCAAAGTGATCCTCAGTGGCAGGCACATCGGTTTCACGTACTTTTTGAGGACTGTCTTCTCCCGCTGTTGGAGAGAATGAGGACGCCGAGCCAACACTGCTGGATGCCACTTCTTCCACTTTCCCCTCGGCGGCTGAGGTGGACGAGCCAGCGGGGTCGGTGGAAGATGCCTGCCGGGAACCTGCTGAATGCTTTTCATTTTCCGATTTTTCCGGTGATAAGTCTTGTTTTTGTGGTGATGGTGTGGCGTCTTTTTCAGAGGGTTGACTCAAATGACTGTTTTGAGGCGCACCTTCCGGGGCCGGCACCTCCGCCTCTGGAGCAGCGGCCGCCTTCGTCTTCATTAGTGGGCTGAGCTCATCCTCATGCAATAAGCGGTTGTACAGCAGGACGTTGCTCACCGTCACGTAGCTGCTTTCCGAACCCTCCTCATTCTCCGAGCCAATGTAAAAGTGCGAGATGCTGTGGGAGCTCAACAGTTCTTGTAACTTGCGAGGAAAGCTCTTATAGCCCTCGTAATCCTCAACTTCATAATCTTCGGTGTCGCATATCCTCTTCCCATCCACGTACACAAACAGTCCATTATTATAATCCATTTGCAGTACCACATGATATTTCTTGTTTGCTTCCCATTCGACATCGTCATCATGCGTCGGCAGCGTCAAATGACTGCCGTTGAATGTCACCATCCACTTTTTGTCGTGGGTGTACGAAAGACCAAGAAGCACCGTGCCTTGTGCATCGTTCATCCTTACACCCATCAAAGGAATGGGGCTGCTGCCTGTCCCCGGCGCCTTATCGATGGACACCGTCGCCACAAGAGTAAACTTAGAGTTCGCAAAGTGGTACGGCACAGTCTGCCCCATGTCGCCAACAGGCCACTCCGCCCACGCTCCGGGTCCTTTGAACGTCAATCCACCGTCAGGAGTA
>NW_905801.1:0-978 GCF_000209065.1 Trypanosoma cruzi | reverse complement strand
TTTCGTGCACTCTCAGCAGGATCTTCACCAAACACAAAGACAAAACACAGGGAACGGGCAGGGAGGAGCAGTGAGCGGACAGCACGCGGCACGAGAAATCGCACCAAAACAACACGGTAAGAAGAATGGGCACAAAGGACAGACCACCACAAACACGCCCTTCAGGTTCTCTATAGTGCTTTTCCACAGCACCGTCGCGAATGCACACACGGAAGAAGGGCTGCTGCAGCCCCCAGCACTGGGGATGAGAAACAAAAACAAACAAAAATAAAAACGAAACAAGAGTTCTAGTAATGGAAAAACGGGCATGACGTCGTCTCCACCGGTGACAAGTTCATATCGTTATCTACCAGGTGCGCCAGCGACACGGATCGCGAGAACGCACGGTTGAGCCAAAATAAATCCCTACTTCTTCGGCGCCTTCTTCACGGCTTTCTTGGGTGCCTTCTTTGCCGCATGCTTCTTGGCACTCTTGGTAACAGCCTTCTTGGCTGCTGCAGGCTTCTTCTTGGGGGCGGCCCTCTTCTTCGCAGCAGGCTTCTTCACGGCTGGTTTCCTAGCAGTCTTCTTGGCGGCAGTCTTCTTAGCCACTGCTTTCTTCGGCGCGGCCTTCTTCGGCGCGGCCTTCTTGGGCGGAACGGCAGCGTCAGACATGTTTTGCGTTCTTAAATTCCTTTCGTGCACTCTCAGCAGGATCTTCACCAAACACAAAGACAAAACACAGGGAACGGGCAGGAGGAGCAGTGAGCGGACAGCACGCGGCACGAGAAATCGCACCAAAACAACACGGTAAGAAGAATGGGCACAAAGGACAGACCACCACAAACACGCCCTTCAGGTTCTCTATAGTGCTTTTCCACAGCACCGTCGCGAATGCACACACGGAAGAAGGGCTGCTGCAGCCCCCAGCACTGGGGATGAGAAACAAAAACAAACAAAAATAAAAACGAAACAAGAGTTCTAGTAAGGAAAAACGGC
>NW_905800.1:0-978 GCF_000209065.1 Trypanosoma cruzi | reverse complement strand
AGATGGAGGACGGTACGCTGTGTTTCGCAATGGAGGCCGTGAAGGAGAATAATGTTAATGGCACTGCGGAGGGTGGAAGGAATAACAATGTTTCGCTGCTCGTATACTCCTCGGATGCTGCAAATTGGACGCTGTCGAAGGGGATGTCTGACGATGGCTGCAGTGATCCCTCCGTCGTGGGGTGGAAGAACAAAAAACTCATGATGATGACTGCGTGTGCTGATGGCCGCCGCAGGGTGTACGAGATCGGTGACAAGGGGAAGCCGTGGACGGAGGCACTCGGGACACTCTCGCGCGTGTGGGGCAACAACCGTAAGCTACATGAGAAGGGCGTTAGAAGCGGGTTCATCACAGCGACGATTGAGAACAGGGACGTGATGCTTGTTACTCTGCCGGTGTGTTCCGAGAAGCTTGAGAAGGGAGGCGCTCAAAAGGGTGAACTCCATCTTTGGCTGACGGACAATACGCACATTGTTGATATTGGGCCGGTATCCGGGGAAGGGGACGATGCTGCCGCCAGCTCCCTGTTGTACAAAAGTGGTAAAAGTGGTGAAACTAATAATAATGAGGAGTTGATTGCACTGTACGAGAAGAAGGGCGATGAGGGCAAACCATCACCTGGTATGGTCTCTGTGCGTCTGAGTGAGCAGCTGAAGCGGATGAAGGAGGTGGTGGCGACCTGGAATAAAGTGGACCAAAGCGTTTCCCAGCTGTGCCCCTCAAGTGCTGAGAAGGACCGTTCAACTGAAAATGACTACAGCGGTGATAAGATCACGGATGGGCTGGTTGGCTTTTTGTCCGGCAACTTCTCTGGTAACACATGGAGGGACGAGTACCTCGGGGTGAACGCCACGGTAAATAATAATGAAGGGGCTGCGAAGGCAACATTGCATGCCGGCGGAGTGACGTTCAAAGGAGCGTGGGCGGAGTGGCCTGTTGGCAGTCAGGGGGAGAATCAGCTGTACCATTCGCGAACTA
>NW_905799.1:0-978 GCF_000209065.1 Trypanosoma cruzi | reverse complement strand
CGGTGGGCCATGGAGCAGAAGCGTGGCGGCGAGTGAGGCAGGCATCCACACCCACGGGGAGGGAGAGACTGTGTGTGTGTGAAGCAACGAGAGGAATGAGAGAACGTTGTTGTGACGACGTGTTGGCGAATGTTGTCGCTGGCAGAAGTGTGTTTGTGTTGCCCTGCCGTGCGTGGTGTGCCCGAGTCCACTTCCTCTGGCCGCCACAAAAAACTGTTGCTCTTCCACCATGGACTTTTCTTGGGAAGCAAAGAGTGAGAAAACACAGGAGGGTGGATGAACGAAACGTCGCATGAAGCCTCGGAGTGCCCCGCTGCCATCATCACCGGAGGAGCGCGACGCATCGGTCACAGTATCGCTGTGCGTCTGCACCAGCAGGGATTCCGAGTCGTCGTGCACTACCGTCACTCCGAAGGGGCGGCGCAGCGGCTCGTTGCGGAGCTCAATGCTGCTCGCGCTGGATCCGCTGTGTTGTGCAGGGGGGACCTCAGTCTCAGCAGCTCTCTTCTCGATTGCTGCGAGGACATCATCGACTGCTCTTTTCGTGCCTTTGGTCGGTGCGATGTGTTGGTGAACAACGCCTCCGCGTATTACCCGACTCCGCTGCTGCCGGGAGATGACACGAACGGCGCCGCGGACGCGAAGCCGATTGATGCGCAGGTCGCCGAGTTATTTGGTTAAAACGTCGTTGCGCCGCTTTTTTTGATCCGGGCGTTTGCCCGCAGGCAGGGCGAGGGGGTGCGTGGAGGAGCCGCAACCTGTCGGTGGTCAACCTTTGCGACGCCATGACTGATCTTCCGCTGCCGGGCTTTTGTGTCTACACGATGGCGAAACATGCGCTTGGCGGACTCACGAGGGCGGCTGCCTTGGAGTTGGCGCCGCGCCACATCCGCGTCAATGCGGTTGCGCCGGGGCTGAGTCTTTTCCCCCCCGCAATGCCGCAGGAGACGCAGGAGGAGTATCGGCATAAAGTACCGC
>NW_905798.1:0-978 GCF_000209065.1 Trypanosoma cruzi | reverse complement strand
AAAACGATCCGCCGACTGCAGCACCCCTGTGGGCAAGATCTCGCGAAATTCCTCCAAGCAGCGGATAATTCAGGGTTGTTTGGTGTCCGGAGTGTGAACACGCAAACAGACATTGAAAGAGAGTGTCTCTGACCACCACCATTCATAATTCGCAACAAAAATTTAGACCACAGCATGTGGTGCAGCAGCCGCTCGAAAACGATCCGCCGAGTGCAGCACCCCTGTGGGCAAGATCTCGCGAAATTCCTCCAAGCAGCGGATAGTTCAGGGTTGTTTGGTGTCCAGTGTGTGAACACGCAAACAGACATTGAAAGAGAGTGTCTCAGACTCCCACCATCCATAATTCGAAACAAAAATTTAGACCACAGCATGTGGTGCAGCAGCCGCTCGAAAACGATCCGCCGAGTGCAGCACCCCTGTGGGCAAGATCTCGCGAAATTCCTCCAAGCAGCGGATAGTTCAGGGTTGTTTGGTGTCCAGTGTGTGAACACGCAAACAGACATTGAAAGAGAGTGTCTCAGACTCCCACCATCCATAATTCGAAAAAAAAATTTAGACCACAACGTGTGGTGCAGCAGCCGCTCGAAAACGATCCGCCGAGTGCAGCACCCCTGTGGGCAAGATCTCGCGAAATTCCTCCAAGCAGCGGATAATTCAGGGTTGTTTGGTGTCCAGTGTGTGAACACGCAAACAGACATTGAAAGAGAGTGTCTCAGACTCCCACCATCCATAATTCGAAAAAAAAATTTAGACCACAACGTGTGGTGCAGCAGCCGCTCGAAAACGATCCGCCGACTGCAGCACCACTGTGGGCAAGATCTCGCGAAATTCCTCCAAGCAGCGGATAGTTCAGGGTTGTTTGGTGTCCGGAGTGTGAACACGCAAACAGACATTGAAAGAGAGTGTCTCTGACCACCACCATTCATAATTCGAAACAAAAATTTAGACCACAGCGTGTGGGCAGCAGCCACTCGAAAA
>NW_905797.1:0-978 GCF_000209065.1 Trypanosoma cruzi | reverse complement strand
GAAAAAACACACGCGTGGCTGAGACGTCGATCGCGGACACATATTTGCAGTTGTGCTCAAAAAAGAAAATAAATACATGGAGCAAATCAATAAACAATCCACTCCACTGGGACTTATTTGCCCAGTGTGCCGCAGCACCGACGCTCGCTCAATAATAATAAAAAAGTAAAATGAGAAAAAAGGCAGCATCAGAAACAAAGAGTGCCCTCAGAGGCGGCGATGACGGCTTTGGTATGGCTGATAGCGACGCTGCCTGTCCACGTCGGCCAGTCGGCCACTGGAGCTGGAGCCGCAGAAGAACTCAACGGAGCCTCTTAAAAGCCAGTTGCATTGGTTGAGAGGAACAGAGGACCTCACCGATGGGCCGCTGCAGTGCGTACTCGTAAAGAAGACTTCCTCTGTGAGAGTCTCAGCACCGCACGTGACAATGGCAGAGACGCCGCTGGTGGTCAGGAGACACTGACCGGTCGGTAACGTCACGTTCTCGCACCCGACAATGCACGCGGCGTCAGTGCAGGACATCTGCACAAAGTACGATGGGGACGGTCCTGGGGCACTTGTGGTCGTCGTGGTGGTTGGCTCGGGAGTGGGTCCGGGGCCACCGACCACCGCGGAGCTCGCCTCCTCCTTGACAAGGCACTGGTTCGAGCCCTTTGCAATGCGGATGTAGCCATCCTCGCCCCACTGCGCGGTCCACGAGTTCTTGATGATCCAGTACGGCACTGCGGCGCTGTCATTGTAGCCGACGAGAAGAACGCCGTGATCCAGCTGCTCGGAGACGCAGCTCGTCATAACGCCGCCCGTGTAGGTCATCCAGCTGCTGGCGTCGACGGCAACGGCAACCGGGCCATTGACTGCA
Source organism: Trypanosoma cruzi (assembly GCF_000209065.1). NCBI lineage: Eukaryota > Euglenozoa > Kinetoplastea > Trypanosomatida > Trypanosomatidae > Trypanosoma > Trypanosoma cruzi. Next base: position 119 of record NW_905797.1, on the reverse strand, counting down.
AGCCATGCGGCTATTTGGGCCTCGTCCTGCGGTAATTCAACGTGACCGGTAATCGTGGCACCCACCGTGTGGCCTGACGTCGTGCACGGCGGCGATATCCCCTCGCCCGACGCATAAGG
>NW_905796.1:0-978 GCF_000209065.1 Trypanosoma cruzi | reverse complement strand
CTGACACGCTGCCCGCCGCCGCCAACGCCCTCTCGGCGATCACCGGCGTTGTTGCGGGTGCGGCGGCTGTTGCCGTGGTGGTGACCGGCGGGCTGGGCTCCATCCTGGAGATGCAGGCGCTCGGCGTGTTTGCGAGGATGTCATGCACCTCGGCGCAGGAGCGTGCGAGCACCGTTGCGCTGCCGTACTTCCTGTCGGTGTTCGCTGCCCGTGACCCGCTGTGGATGGTGGTGGGCAACGCGCTGCTGGCCGCTGTGTTCGGTTGCGTGCACTGCGGTGTGACGGTCGTCTTCCAGCGGTGGCGCGGCGTGGACGCAGCGAGTGCGTGGGCGGCGATGCGCTTCCCGAGCCTGACGTACGTTGTGGCGCACGCGATGCACCTCGGCATATTCTTTGGCTCCGTGCTTGCACTGGCGATGCCCGGCGCCCGCGTGCAGCACCGCGTGATTGGTGTTGTTGGCGTGCTGTACGGTGCGGCGTTTCCTGCTGGCGTGTGCTACTTCATCGCCCGCCACACGGGCGCGAGCTTCACGAGGTACTGGCAGTTTTCGAGGAAGCCGCTGCACGAGCGTCTGCTGTACCCCGTCGGGTATTGGCACCCCGCGGCGCAGCAGCGGATGTACGGCGGCATGCTGACGAACATGAGGGGCAGCCGCGTGTACTGGTGCGTGTTCCAGCTGTTGGTGCTGTGTGTGGTGTGCCTGATTGCTGCTGTGCACCCGCCCGTGGGAGGCTGCCACGTCCAGTACTTCTGCATGGCGGCTGTGCTGGTTGCGGGTGCGGGCGTGGTTGCCTTCACGAACATGATGCGCTCGTCCTTCCTGACGGTGATGCGCACTGCGAGCTTTGTGCTGCTTGCACTGCTGTGCGTGGTGAGCGCGGCCAACCACCTTGCGCCGAGCGACGGCGGTGCGAGGGCGTACGCGGCTATCGTGCTGCTGCTGACCACTGTGCTGCTTGCGGTCGCTGTGTACGGCG
>NW_905795.1:0-978 GCF_000209065.1 Trypanosoma cruzi | reverse complement strand
GCCCCAGGACGAAGTGGAGATGGAGGAGGAAGGTGTGGGAGGCGACGAGGGGGAACCAGAAACACCGAGACACACTACAGGTCAGGAAGACGGTGGACACCCATTTTCACACGACAAGACGCCAGCGTTGCTGGATCCCGTGTGGTGTCTGGCAGGTGGGTGCCACCACAGTTTCTCGGGACCGCGTCGTGGGGAACACCTACGATCGCATATTCATGCAGTCCACCGTAAGCAGGAACGGATGGACATTACCAATGAAGCGCTCATCTCGCAAGGACTGGTTCGGTGTGACGCGTGCGGGGAAGTTTGCTCGGCCAGCCTGCGAGCACGGGCAGCACATCGACCACGCTGTGGCCACTACACATGTCGGAAGGAAAACATTGCGACACAGCGGGAGGAGTACCGGGCGTCGGTTACCGGATCCCACTATACCAAGACGGCGGCGTGTCTGGAACGGACACCCCCCGTGGAATGGCCGACGACACCGGCCACCGACCCGCGGCAAGACCCGTGGCTGCAGGAAAGAGTGCCGACGAGACGTTACCTCCACAAGCGCGAGTGGCCCAACTGGCTGGATGTATGCCGCACAGTCATGCTGGGATACAACGCCTCGGCGCCGGACGAACGCAGCCGCAAACAGGTGGCCATTATGGACCTGGTGCGACACCACTTACGACTGCCGGAGAAACCGAGTAGTCGTCGCCACGCCACCCGCACCAACCACAACAAGCAGCATAACACCGACCCCCCCATCGACCATTTCAACAACACGACCGTCGGCGTCGTGCCGAGCGATAGGGAGACCACGAACGACGAGGAGGGCTCGGTCAGCGATGCGAAGGAGCAGCAGGACCCGACGGCACACCAGACAGAGCGCATACTTACCGCGGCCGACATATACAAGGCGAGACGCGCAGAGACACTGTGCACACTGCAGGCAACGGGACGCGCAGCCGCGCTCCTCACGGCGGCGGAGGC
>NW_905794.1:0-978 GCF_000209065.1 Trypanosoma cruzi | reverse complement strand
CCGCAAATCAATAAATGTCATCAAATAGATTCTGGAATACAAACAATATTAGCCTCAATGTGGAAAAGTGGTTAAAAGTCAGCATTTCCACTGAAATTTGTATCTCACAAAGCCAAACCACCAATAATAATTTGGTCCAATATTTTTTTTTTAAAGAGTAAAAGAGACTGCACCATCAGTAAGTAAATACGAGTCTGTTTTCACAGCTAAAACTGGCATTTCTCCACTAAACTTCTCGTTGCATCGTTCAGAGACGCAGGCATGTCAACAGCAATTGTGACATACATATCACCATTTCTTCCTGTCTTCCTATCAGGGAGTCCTTTACCGCTCACTCTCAACTGACGGCCATTTTTGCTCACCCCAGTCAATGGCAATGCTGTAGTGGTTCCATCGAGACCCAAGACATTCACTGTTGTCCCCAATAGTGCCTGTTTCAAGTTGATATGGACCGTCGTGCGGATATCTGCACCACTGCGCTCAAAACGAGGATGAGGCTTCTCATCAAGAACAAACACCAAATCTGCCAAGACGTTCGGTGGATATCCCTGCACAATGCCTCCCTCTTGCACAAAGCGGATCTTCGTGCCCTTTTTGTACCCAGGAAGCACCTTCACCTCAAACATCTTTTTTTCTGTACCCCCCGGCATATGACGTGAGACATTAAACTTTTTCGTGCACCCCGTATAGATTTCCTCCAAGGTACATGCAAAGGTGTACTCAACAGGAGGCACCTCATTCATAGGCGACATCTCCGGCGATCCAAAGCCCGAAGTAAACCCTTGTGGACCGCCAAACCCTCGAAACACTCGGTGAAGACCAGGACCACCACCACCGAATTCCTCCCCACCTGCGAAAGGATCGCTGCTGCCAAAGAACGACCGAAAAATATTAAACGCATCGCCTTGTGAAAAAGTGTACCTCACGCCACCGGGAAAAGCACCATGAAAACCTGTGCCTCCAGCACTGCCACCTTCC
>NW_905793.1:0-978 GCF_000209065.1 Trypanosoma cruzi | reverse complement strand
TTTTTTAGCTCAGTGGCAAACACGCTCACAATGTCATCCGGGGACGCGGGTTCGATTCCCGCAGAAGCCTAAGTTTTTTCCATTTTTTTTTTTTTTTGAATTCTTGTTTCATATTGCTTTTTAAACTTCTGGTTTGCAGGACGGTGTGCGAGTTCTGCAATCGCACTGATTCCATCTGTTTCGTGGTTTGTGCGGCTGCGGCTGCGGTGGTGGCCGCGTGAGAGTGAGTGTGAGAGAGCCATGCACCGCCCGCATACACACACTTCCTTCTCTCTCTGTGTGTGTGTCCCCTTGCATGGACTCTCGTCGTCGCCTCACCCCACGAAGCACACACAATAATGTGCCCATTGTATATATGCATGCACACCCATGCAGGCCCGTTGGTGCTCTCTTTTGCACGACACGCACCGCTGCCGTCCTGCCTGGCTGCATGGGCGGAGCACCGTAACTGTTTCTGTTTTGTTTTCATTGCATTGAGTGGGCGACCTCTCTCTCTCTCCCTGTGTGTGTGTTTTGCTTTACGGGAGCAATGAGAGTGTGTGTGCGCTGGTAGTCCCACGCTTCGGCTTTTTGTTTTGTTTTTCTTTTTGATTTTGTGGTTGAGTGCACCCATTCCGCGGCTGCGTGTGTGTGTGTGTGATGATATGAGTAATTTGCGTGTGTGCTTATCTGCCTCTCTCTGCCGTTGCTTTCTTCAGACTCTCTTGTGGCGCACAGCTGCTCTGCAAGTATAGGCGCTGACAAACACACACACACATGCACACACATGCCGTGCTTAAAACGCTGAGAATGCACGCACGCACAGGATTGTGGCTGCGGAGGCCCTCGCGAGGGGGAAAAAACCTGCATTTGTTTTTTTTGACATGTTGCTCGGTGTGTGCTGACGCGTGACGAATAACAACACGCCCCAATAAGCAGAAAAGAAGTAAAACAAAATGGCGCTGAGCGGCACACCGGTAAGCCAAAATACGCAATCAC
>NW_905792.1:0-978 GCF_000209065.1 Trypanosoma cruzi | reverse complement strand
TTTTTTTTCCCCGTGAACTGAGTGTTGACGGTTCCGCAACGCGTCTCGCAATGGCGCCATCATGTATCGTGTGGGATGAGAATGGTGCGAGTTTCCAATGAACAAAACGCTTGTTAAATTGCGGTAGTTCTTTCCACCACCGTCGTTTCTCCTGCAGGAACTCCAGCCCAGAATCGAATAGAGCGCAAAAAAGCCCACCAAACATCAGAAGGCAAGACAATCAACGGATTGAGGGCTTGTGTTGGAGAACCAACGCACACACCCACGGCGTTTTTTTTGTTGGCCAAAAATTGACGGTCAATAGTCTGTTTTGTGGCCAACGCAACTGTGCGAGGACTGACGGAAGTGTTTTTGGGCGCTACTCAAAAAAAAAAAAAAAAGATGACGTTATTGTACTTGAGTCCTACTACGGCGCCCACCTCCAAGACACTGGAGTGGTAGGCGGAGTTGTGGGGTATCCTCCACAGATTATCGGTGAGAAGAATTACGCCAAATACATGGAATTTAAGTGATAAGCATTTATTTATTATTATTATTATTATTAAAGGGGAGGGGAGGAGTTATTGCCAAAGCACCCATGTACACCAATGGATACTCCGCAAAAATGTGTCTGTACGGACATGGAGGCGGGAGGAAGTTGACATTGTTGGCACTGGTTAGCATTGGATGGAACCTGGTGGTGGTGGATGAAGTGCACATGAGCCTTCCCTAGTAGATCCCCTCACCCCCAAAGGCATTTGGGAGAAGGGGCATCCTCTTGTGTAGTATTGGGAAGACGTTCTCGTGTGCGGGGTGGAAAATTGGTTGGGCGATGTTTTTCTCGGGCCTCATTGCAACACTCGGCAAAGTGACGTCGTACCAAACGTTTTCCGTTGTCATACCAACACACACAAAAAAAAAAAAAAAACAGCTGTAAGTGCGTTGCGTACAGCCGCAGAGGGCAAAGGGTATTACTTTACGCTATTTATAATAAGAGAA
>NW_905791.1:0-978 GCF_000209065.1 Trypanosoma cruzi | reverse complement strand
CGGCTGCGGTGGTGGCCGCGTGAGAGTGAGTGTGAGAGAGCCATGCACCGCCCGCATACACACACTTCCTTCTCTCTCTGTGTGTGTGTCCCCTTGCATGGACTCTCGTCGTCGCCTCACCCCACGAAGCACACACAATAATGTGCCCATTGTATATATGCATGCACACCCATGCAGGCCCGTTGGTGCTCTCTTTTGCACGACACGCACCGCTGCCGTCCTGCCTGGCTGCATGGGCGGAGCACCGTAACTGTTTCTGTTTTGTTTTCATTGCATTGAGTGGGCGACCTCTCTCTCTCTCCCTGTGTGTTTGTTTTGCTTTACGGGAGCAATGAGAGTGTGTGTGCGCTGGTAGTCCCACGCTTCGGCTTTTTGTTTTGTTTTTCTTTTTGATTTTGTGGTTGAGTGCACCCATTCCGCGGCTGCGTGTGTGTGTGTGTGATGATATGAGTAATTTGCGTGTGTGCTTATCTGCCTCTCTCTGCCGTTGCTTTCTTCAGACTCTCTTGTGGCGCACAGCTGCTCTGCAAGTATAGGCGCTGACAAACACACACACACATGCACACACATGCCGTGCTTAAAACGCTGAGAATGCACGCACGCACAGGATTGTGGCTGCCGAGGCCCTCGCGAGGGGGAAAAAACCTGCATTTTTTTTTTTTGACATGTTGCTCGGTGTGTGCTGACGCGTGAAGAATAACAACACGCCCCAATAAGCAGAAAAGAAGTAAAACAAAATGGCGCTGAGCGGCACACCGGTAAGCCAAAAATACGCAATCACCAATAAAAAAGCCGGCGATCACCCAGCAGGCACATCAAGCGTCCTCAAAACCAACCTGGAACAGACAAAAAAAAAGAGACAATCATAGAAAACAAAGATCCCCGCCCCCAAACAGGAAAAACATTAAAGAAAACGCGATTCTTTTTTTTTGTCCTTACTGGCGGGGTTGGCCGCCGCAAGAAATAAAAAATGGCAGG
>NW_905790.1:0-978 GCF_000209065.1 Trypanosoma cruzi | reverse complement strand
TGGGCGTGTCGCCGAGCCAGGTTGTGCTTCTGGACTGCAAGGTTGGCAGTCTTCTTATGGTATTCAAGGTGCTTGGATGCGCCATGAGCGACGCAGAGATCACGGAACGGACCGAGGCGCACCCGTACGACGAGGTGCATGCACTGTACAGGCCACGCATACGCTCCTTTGAAGGCGTCGACGCAGCAGCGCCCCGCGGCTTCAGGGCCGACGCGGATGAAGTATGGACGAGGAGCCGCGTGGAGTTTGAGGGCGAGGACTGGGACTACGTGCTGGCGATGAGGGAGGCGGATCTGCTGCGTGCGTTTTCGAACGCGACGGCCGAGGCGTTTGGAGTGGATGAGGACCACGTGCGCGATGTGTCGGCGAGGTACGTTGCTGGTAACTTGCACTTTGACTTCGAGCTGAGGCGCCCTGCGGCGCTGACGAAGGCTGATGTAAATGCGCGGTTGAAGGAGTGTGCGTATGCGGCCGTGTGGGCGCTGTATGAGCCGCGGCCCCTGGAGGAGGAAAAGAAGGTTGTTACGACGCACGAGCTTGGCTTTGAGGGCGAGGACTGGGACTACGTGCTGGAGCGGCGGCGCACGGAGGTGAAGGACGTGCTGGCCGTCGAGACGGCGCGGGCGTTGGGGCTCGGGCGTGAGGACGTGCTGGAGGTGGAGGTCGACGCAGTGCCTCGGGGCCTCATTGCGTTTGTCACGGTCCGTCATCCATCACTGCTGAGCGACCGCCAGGTGGAAGAGACGCTGGCGCGCTGCGAGTACAAGAATTTGTGGGCGCTGTACGAGACGCGGCCATTGGAGTCGTCAGTGCTGATGAGGCGGTTTGAGGGCGACGACTGGGACCTCGTGGTTGACAACAACCGCAGGAAGCTTGAGGACGCGTTCAGCAGGGAGACGGCCGCCGCACTGGGCGTGTCGCCGAGCCAGGTTGTGCTTCTGGACTGCAGGGTTGGCAGTCTTCTTATGGTATTCAAGG
>NW_905789.1:0-978 GCF_000209065.1 Trypanosoma cruzi | reverse complement strand
AGGGTTGTTTGGTGTCCAGTGTGTGAACACGCAAACAGATATGGACAGAGAGTGTCTCTGACTCCCATCATTCACAATTGGAAACAAAAATTTGGACCACAACGTGTGATGCAGCAGCCGCTCGAAAACGATCAGCCGAGTGCAGCACCCGTGTGGGCAAGAGCTCGCGAAATTCCTCCAAGCAGCGGATAATTCAGGGTTGTTTGGTGTCCAGTGTATGAACACGCAAACAGATAGTGACAGAGAGTGTCTCTGACTCCCACCATTCACAATCGGAAACAAAAATTTGGACCACAACGTGTGATGCAGCAGCCGCTCGAAAACGATCAGCCGAGTGCAGCACCCTTGTGGGCAAGAGCTCGCGAAATTCCTCCAAGCAGCGGATAGTTCAGGGTTGTTTGGTGTCCAGTGTGTGAACACGCAAACAGATATTGACAGAGAGTGTCTCTGACTCCCATCATTCACAATTGGAAACAAAAATTTGGACCACAACGTGTGATGCAGCAGCCGCTCGAAAACGATCAGCCGAGTGCAGCACCCGTGTGGGCAAGAGCTCGCGAAATTCCTCCAAGCAGCGAATAATTCAGGGTTGTTTGGTGTCCAGTGTGTGAACACGCAAACAGATATTGACAGAGAGTGTCTCTGACTCCCACCATTCACAATCGGAAACAAAAATTTGGACCACAACGTGTGATGCAGCGGCCGCTCGAAAACGATCAGCCGAGTGCAGCACCCGTGTGGGCAAGAGCTCGCGAAATTCCTCCAAGCAGCGGATAATTCAGGGTTGTTTGGTGTCCAGTGTGTGAACACGCAAACAGATAGTGACAGAGAGTGTCTCTGACTCCCACCATTCACAATCGGAAACAAAAATTTGGACCACAACGTGTGATGCAGCAGCCGCTCGAAAACGATCAGCCGAGTGCAGCACCCGTGTGGGCAAGAGCTCGCGAAATCCTCCAAGCAGCGGATAATTCAGGG
>NW_905788.1:0-978 GCF_000209065.1 Trypanosoma cruzi | reverse complement strand
CGGCGGTGGGCATTGTCTTTGTCATCTACTTTGTGGTGATGATCATTGTCCACTCGGGCATGCACGGACTGTCAGAAAACGCGCAAAACTTACATGTCACCGGCAGGACCACCGACGAAGGCATCCACCTGTTTGGCACTGGCAACAGGGCGCTGGACGGATTAGGTGTCTTCATGTTTGCCTTCTTGTGTCAGGTCAACTCGTTCGAGGTGTATTGGGACATGTCAGATCGCAGTGCGAGCCGCTTCACTCTGTGCTCTGCCATCGCAATGCTTCTGTGCTTCATTGTATACGGCTCAACGGCAGTGTTCGGCTACCTTGACTTCGGCAATCGTGCGACCGTTTCCGCTCTACTCCTGTACAACCCAGTCAAGGAGCCGGAGGTGATGGTGGCATACATTGGTTTGTTGGTGAAACTTTGCGCCTCCTTCCCGCTCATCTCCATGGCCACCCGCAACTCCCTGTACCACAGTGTTGGGTGGGACCCCGACAAGCTGCCATTCTGGAAGCACTGCATCGTCGTCGTCAGTCTTGCCGTTGCTGCACTGCTCTTCGGCCTGTTCATCCCCAGTATCAACATGGTGTTTGGCTTCATTGGCTCATTCTGTGGAGGTGCAACGGCGTTTCTTCTTCCCTCCATTTTCATGATGTACGGCGGCAACTGGTCGCTGCGGTCAGTTGGATGGGCGCACTACACCATCACGTACGCGCTGCTCTTTGCCGGTGTCATCATGGTGGTGTTTGGCACAGGTGCCACCATCTACAGCGCTGTGGCGGGAGACTGAGTGCGGCGCAGTGTGGAGCTCTGGCACGATTGCGCATCCGTGGACGCCAACGATCGTGTGGTGTGCTTCTGCAGGACTTTGCTGCGCCATTGGACACACTGGGTGCAATGTGGGGCAGGCCGTGCCTTCACCATAAAAATGCATTTGTTTCCCGTTCCCTATACGTCTGTGGTAGAGTGTTTGTGACTTTTGA
>NW_905787.1:0-978 GCF_000209065.1 Trypanosoma cruzi | reverse complement strand
AAGGCTCACTTGGAAATAGTGATTTCTATTATGCTCCACTTCGTGTATCAGGTGTGCCAGCTGCATCGTCGTAGTACGCATACTACGATATGCATACTGGTGGGGGTGCGGCGTCCACACCCAAAGCAATCTCTTCAGTACCATTTTCTCAGCAACCTTACTCACAATGGAAGTAAGGCTGATGGGTCGATATGACTCAAGCAGTTCCGGCGACTTACCGGGTTTTAAGAGTGGAACGATGGTAGCGCGTCTCCACTCAACCGGAATCGTACCGGTCGTCCAACTGTGGTTAATGCAACGAAGAAGGAATCGAAGGCCCTTTGACGAAATGTCGCAGTGCCTCACTGTAGACTTCATCCGGTCCGGGGGCCTTGCCATACGGCGTATTACGTAGCGCAGCAAGCAGTTCCGTACGATTAAAGGGTGCATCAAGAGGGGAGTGAAGACGAGCAACTAAACCAGATGTGGTGGCAGCTTCGTTTTTATCCTGTGGCTCAGAACTAGATGAGAGTGAAGAACCTGAAGTAAATGTAGCGGCAGACTCGTTGTTGTTCTGCGGCTCAGAAATACAAGAGATAAGAGAGGTGGAAGAAACTAAGCTAGAAGTAGCGGCAGACTCGTTGTTGTTCTGCGGCTCGGAGCTAGAAGAAGTAGAAGAAAATGAAGTAAATGAGGCAGCAGACTCGCTGTTGTTCTGCTGCCCAAAAAGAAAAGAAGCATTAATGTTCAAGGATGCACTCTGTCTGTTGATGCCTTTGGAAAACCTAACTGCCTTGTGAGAGGGGTGAAATGGAAGAAAGATGCGATTGAGAGCATTCGCTGCTCTCCTTGCTGTTTTATAAGTGTGTTGACCAACTCCTAATAACATTGATGTGGGAGATGGAAGTGATGCCTTTTTTCGTCCGGAAATGTATTTCCATGCGAGTGGCTCGCCTGGATTTAACTTGCTGATGCGGCGTAGATACGTGTGCGCAAGCG
>NW_905786.1:0-978 GCF_000209065.1 Trypanosoma cruzi | reverse complement strand
CGCGGGACGGCGTGCGGATCGTTGTGCAGAAAGTGTCGCTGCTGAATGGTGCCGTGCTGTACGTGATGGGCGGTGGAGCGTTGCGCGGTGCGATGGCGGCGGGGAGCGACGAGAGCGGGCCGGTGGAGCTGTCCGTGTGCGACGTGGAGGCGCTGAACGGTGCGCTTGTGCTGACCGGGACGTATCCCGCGGGGTCCGTGCTGACGGTGACGGACTCCCTGCTGGTTGCCGCGAGGCCGACGCCACTTGTGTATCTTCCCGGCTCGCAGTCCTCGCCGTACGCACCGGTGCTTGTGCTTTCGGGCCTGCGGCTTCTGCGGTCCGTGCTGGTTTTGTCTGGCGTGGCCCTCGTGACCGTGGTGACTGGTGGGCGGACGGTGGTGATGGACGGCGCCGTGCTGGAGCTCGTCGGTGGCGGTGTTGCGCTGGACGCGGCTGTGTTCGGCGGCGACTATGCGTTGTACGCGAGTGCGCGCGTGGTTGCGTCTGGGGGCGCTGTGCTGCGCGTGTCGGGGAGCCAGGTGTACGCCGCGCATGGATTGGTGTTCGACAGCGGTGTGGAGGCCAACGCGTCCGCCGTCGTAGTGAACGACAACGCCGGTGCGCTGACGGATGGCGCGCTGCTGGTGCTGCGGGGGTCGGCGTCGTTTGTGTCCGGGTCGTGGCTGTCGGTGCGCGGCAACAGCATCAGCGGCATGCTTCTTTCGCTGCCGTCGTACCCGCGCAGTGCGGACCTCGTGCAGAGCACGCTGACGCTCCACGGGAACGCTGGCAGCGGGCCCGTCGTGATGGACGGCACCGTTGCGCTTGTGGGCGCCGGCCGACGGTTCGTCGTGGGGTGCCTGACGCTCAACGGGCAGGCGCTGCAGCCGATTGAGTACAGGTCCGCCGGCATCATCGGGGAATTCCGCCCCGTGGCGTGTGGCGTGTGCGACGCCGACGTGCAATGCTTTGCTGCTGCGACGAGGGCGATGTCTG
>NW_905785.1:0-978 GCF_000209065.1 Trypanosoma cruzi | reverse complement strand
AGCACTCAGCCACGGGGACATGTGCACGTCTACCGTGGTCCGATGTATGAAGTAAGAGTAATTATGATGATTGTGTTTTGTTTGCTTGCTTCTGCTGCCATGCTGTGTGCTCCGCGTTGTGCACCACATCCGTCACGTTGAACGCATCCCAGACACACCCATATGCATGCGCACTGGAGCCTTGGGTTTGTTTTTTCTTGTTCTTTAATTCTTTTCTTAATTCTTTTTTTCGTTGTTTCTGCTTTTATAGCTTCTGTGTTGTGGGGCGGTGTGCGAGTTCTGCAATTGTACTGATTCCATCTGTCTCATGTTGTGTTTGTTGCTGCTGCTGCTGGGCTGCTGCCGTTTGTTTTTGTGCGGTGGCTGTGCGTGGTGTGGCGGTCGTATTTCTCTCTTTGTTTTCGCTGCGTTGACGGGGAGTTGGTTTGTGCTGGAGGCTGCACGCAAGTGACGGGAGTGATGGCGATGATGGTGCCTGGCCGTGTGCTGCTGGTGTGTGCCCTCTGCGTGCTGTGGTGCGGTGCCAGCGGTGTCGGCCGATGCTGGGGATTATGATGTTTCTTGTGGTCATGGAGCTTTGTGCGGAATTGGAGTTGGTGTTGACGGTGAACCCTCCGCCCGGTTGGTAGTCATGCGTCTACTGGAGGTACAAAGGGTGAATGTTTTCAGGGAGGTGGAGGTGACTCTCCGGGTTCTGCTGCACCCGCTTGCACATCGTCACCTGCCGATGCGGAAGAGCCCGAGGGTGGGGCTTTAAATGGCCCCAAGAAGGATGTATCCCGTGTTGAGGAGGACCCCGATGCAGCGCAGGACCCGCTACAACCAGGTCTCACGTTGTGTCGGCAGCGGAGGTGATGGCGGCACAACCGTGAAGGAAGAAGTGACTGGTGTGGAGAGCAGCGACACTGCTGACTTGCCCCCAACGAGAGCTACGCACCACAAGCAGCACGACCAGTGACGGGGGAACCGGAAGGCACA
>NW_905784.1:0-978 GCF_000209065.1 Trypanosoma cruzi | reverse complement strand
ACCTGATACGTCCTGTTTGGCTCCCAATCATCAAAATCCTCCGCATCACCAGAATTCTCAGGTATGGCCAACCACTTTTTGTCATGGGTGTACGACAGACCTAAAAGGACCGTGCTGTCAGTGTCATTCATCCTCACGCCAATCAAAGGAACGGGGCTGCTGTCTTCCCTCGGCACCTCGTGGATGGACACCGTCGCCACAAGAGTGAACCCGTTGTTCGCAAAGTAGTACGGCACGGTCTGCCCCAATTTACCAACAGGCCACTCCGCCCATGATCCTTTAAACGTCAATCCATTGGGAACCCCTATCCTTTTTCCTGCTGGGCCATGGACAATGGCGTTCACGCCGAGGTACTCGTCCCTCCACTCGGTCTGAGTTGAGTTACCAGACAAAAAGCCAACAAGCCCGTCGGTGGGAACAGTATCACTGCACATAACCTTATTGCGCGCATCAACAGTGCCGCTGGAACCGGAACTGCATGATTCAAAGGCGCTGTCCAAATCCTTCCATGTCTTCACCACTTCCTTTATCCGCTCCAGTTTCTCGGTCAGACGCAAAGCAACAAGATTGTATGCTCCGTCCTTCTTGTTCTCGTACAGTGAAATCAACTCCTTATTATTATCTTTCATCAACAGCGAGCTCGCGGCAGCGTCATCACCCTCATGGGATATCGGCCCAACATCATACACACGTGCCCTGTCCGTCACCCAAAGATGGAGCCGACCCTTTCCACCTTCATTGTCCTTCGCATACACGGGCGCTGTAATGAGCATCACCTTCTTTTCCTCAATGATTGCGGTAGTGAATCCACTCGGGACACCGTACCCTGTTCGATTGTGTGAGTTGCCCCACACGCGGGTAATTGGCTCACCATATGGATACCAACTGACTCCATGCGGAGTGGACCTGTAAACGTCATAGTAGCCTCCGGCACAATGAGCCATCATGAAGGGTCTTTCGTCGTCTTCGCCTTCTTCC
>NW_905783.1:0-978 GCF_000209065.1 Trypanosoma cruzi | reverse complement strand
CGTTTTCGAGTGGCTGCTGCACCACACGCTGTGGTCTAAATTTTTGTTTCGAATTATGAATGGTGGTGGTCAGAGGCACTCTCTTTCAATGTCTGTTTGCGTGTTCACACACTGGACACCAAACAACCCTGAACTATCCGCTGCTTGGAGGTATTTCGCGAGATCTTGCCCACAAGCGTGCTGCAGTCGGATAATCGTTTTCGAGTGGCTGCTGCACCACACGCTGTGGTCTAAATTTTTGTTTCGAATTATGAATGGTGGTGGTCAGAGACACTCTCTTTCAATGTCTGTTTGCGTGTTCACACACTGGACACCAAACAACCCTGAACTATCCGCTGCTTGGAGGTATTTCGCGAGACCTTGCCCACAAGGGTGCTGCAGTCGGCGGATCGTTTTCGAGTGGCTGCTGCACCACACGCTGTGGTCTAAATTTTTGTTTCGAATTATGAATGGTGGTGGTCAGAGGCACTCTCTTTCAATGTCTGTTTGCGTGTTCACACACTGGACACCAAACAACCCTGAACTATCCGCTGCTTGGAGGTATTTCGCGAGACCTTGCCCACAAGGGTGCTGCAGTCGGCGGATCGTTTTCGAGTGGCTGCTGCACCACACGCTGTGGTCTAAATTTTTGTTTCGAATTATGAATGGTGGTGGTCAGAGGCACTCTCTTTCAATGTCTGTTTGCGTGTTCACACACTGGACACCAAACAACCCTGAACTATCCGCTGCTTGGAGGTATTTCGCGAGATCTTGCCCACAAGCGTGCTGCAGTCGGATAATCGTTTTCGAGCGGCTGCTGCACCACACGCTGTGGTCTAAATTTTTGTTTCGAATTATGAATGGTGGTGGTCAGAGACACTCTCTTTCAATGTCTGTTTGCGTGTTCACACACTGGACACCAAACAACCCTGAACTATCCGCTGCTTGGAGGTATTTCGCGAGACCTTGCCCACAAGGGTGCTGCAGTCGGATAATCGT
>NW_905782.1:0-978 GCF_000209065.1 Trypanosoma cruzi | reverse complement strand
TGACGTCGGAGTTTGGGTGGAGCGCACACATGGGAGCAGATCATGCGCAACCAGGCGCTGCGCGACTCGAGCATGTCTGCGTACATGATGTCCAAGAAGACGATGGAGATCAACCCGGCTCACCCCATTGTGAAGGAGCTCAAACGCCGCGTGGAGGCGGACGAGAACGACAAGGCCGTGAAGGACCTTGTGTACCTGCTCTTTGACACCGCGCTGCTGACGTCTGGTTTCACGCTGGACGATCCCACGTCGTACGCCGAACGCATCCACCGCATGATCAAGCTTGGCCTCTCGCTGGACGACGAAGACAACGGCAATGAGGAAGCGGAGCCCGCTGCCGCCGTTCCCGCTGAGCCCGTTGCTGGCACATCGAGCATGGAGCAGGTTGACTAGAGGTGCTGCATTTGCCGTGGATCTTCCTTCCTTCTTTCTTTTTTTTTTTCTTTTGTGCCCTGCTTTCTCCTATTCTGTGATGCACTGGGCTTTCCTAACAGGAAATTCTTTCCCACCCACACTATTATTATTATTATTATTATTATTATTATTATTATTATTATTATTATTATTATTATTATTATTATTATTTGGTTCGGTAAGGGAATAAAAAGAAGGGAACAGGGTGGATGCCTGGTGGAGGGCAGAAAGGGGGTTCCCTCTCACCACTGCTGCTGCCGCCGCAACTGTGCGCCACACACTCCGCGTTTTTGTTCTTTCTCTTTGTATATCCTTCTCCCTTTCCTCTCGCATTTCTTTTTCTCTGTATTGCCACCAGAAGATAAGCACGACTTTCGTAACACGACAACATCAGCATTTCGCGTAAGGCATACACAAGAAAGACAGGCATACACAAGAAAGACAGGCATACACACACACACACACACGTGTTAGAGACCCTAAGAACAAGAAACTCGCAAGGATGACCGAGACATTCGCATTCCAGGCTGAGATTAATCAGCTAATGTCTCTCATAAATAATCC
>NW_905781.1:0-978 GCF_000209065.1 Trypanosoma cruzi | reverse complement strand
CACAACACCCGCTCAACTACAATTGCATGGCTCAGTTTACAGCCACATACGAGCAACAAATGACACATCAAAGAGACCCAAGCCAAATACAATAACAAAATAGAGGCCTCCAACGCCTTCAAGCGCACGCGCAGCACGCGTCTATCGCCCTATTCATCCACCCCGTCGTGGTCGGTCGCCAACCAAAGTATGATCCTTGTTTTTGAACCTTCGTTTTGCACTTGGCTGATTCTCATTGCTCGCATATACAATTTTTCCTTCTTATTTACATTCCTTTCCCGGCACTCCCGCCAAACCCGTTGTTGTTTCCTTTTGGAACTTTCCCTCCGGCCGCCGCTTCAGTGTGCCGAGATGTGGGCAACGAGGTCCAGTACCTTGTGGGAGTACCCGGTCTCGTTGCCGTGCCATGAGGCAAGCTTCACGAAGCGATCGTTGAGGGAAATGCCGGCCTTGACGGCAAAGACGGACGTCAGCGCGACGCCACCCATGTCGGTGGAAACAGCCTCGTCTTCCGTGTGGCCAAGAAAGCTCTTCAGCTTCCCCTCGGAGGCTGCATCGGTGGCGGCGCGGAGCTGCTCGTATGCCGCCGGCCTCTCCAGGCGCGCGGTGAAGTCGACAACCGACACGTTTGGAGTCGGCACACGGAACGCCATGCCGGTCAGCCTGCCGTTCAGCGCGGGAATGCCTTTCCCAGCCGCCTTGGCCGCTCCGGTGACGGACGGGACGATTTTCCGCGCCGCACCGCGACCACCGTGCCATTCTTTGAGCGATGCGCCGTCCGCTGTTTGTTGCGACGCCATGGTGGCGCGCGCTGTGGCCATGAGACCCTCAACGGCACCGAATTTTTCATGAGGGATCTTCGCGGGCGGCGCGAGGCGTTGGAGACGATTTGCTGTCCCTTGCAAATCGTGTCTTTCACACCCACGAAAAGCGTGGGGCGTGTCGTCCCCCGGCTGGCCTGTCATGACGGTTTTTTCG
>NW_905780.1:0-978 GCF_000209065.1 Trypanosoma cruzi | reverse complement strand
GATATTGACAGAGAGTGTCTCTGACTCCCACCATTCACAATCGGAAAGAGAAATTTGGACCACAACGTGTGATGCAGCGACCGCTCGAAAACGATCAGCCGAGTGCAGCACCTTTGTGGGCAAGAGCTCGCGAAATTCCTCCAAGCAGCGGATAATTCAGGGTTGTTTGGTGTCCAGTGTACGAACACGCAAACAGATATTGACAGAGAGTGTCTCTGACTCCCACCATTCACAATCGGAAAGAGAAATTTGGACCACAACGTGTGATGCAGCGACCGCTCGAAAACGATCAGCCGAGTGCAGCACCCGTGTGGGCAAGAGCTCGCGAAATTCCTCCAAGCAGCGGATAATTCAGGGTTGTTTGGTGTCCAGTGTGTGAACACGCAAACAGATATTGACAGAGAGTGTCTCTGACTCCCACCATTCACAATCGGAAACAGAAATTTAGACCACAACGTGTGATGCAGCGACCGCTCGAAAACGATCAGCCGAGTGCAGCACCCTTGTGGGCAAGAGCTCGCGAAATTCCTCCAAGCAGCGGATAATTCAGGGTTGTTTGGTGTCCAGTGTGTGAACACGCAAACAGATATTGACAGAGAGTGTCTCTGACTCCCACCATTCACAATCGGAAACAGAAATTTGGACCACAACGTGTGATGCAGCGACCGCTCGAAAACGATCAGCCGAGTGCAGCACCCGTGTGGGCAAGAGCTCGCGAAATTCCTCCAAGCAGCGGATAGTTCAGGGTTGTTTGGTGTCCAGTGTGTGAACACGCAAACAGATATTGACAGAGAGTGTCTCTGACTCCCACCATTCACAATCGGAAACAAAAATTTCGACCACTATAGGCGATGGAACGGTCGGTGTCGTTGGTGAGAGATGGGTGGCACGATCGACACAGAGCTGCTTGTGGTGTGCAGGGCTTTTGCAAGGCGGTCAAAGAGTGGGCATGGGTCGTATCTTGCCGGTGGGCACAGC
>NW_905779.1:0-978 GCF_000209065.1 Trypanosoma cruzi | reverse complement strand
TTTGGTGTCCAGTGTGTGCACACGCAAACATACATTGAAGGAGAGTGCCTCTGACTCCCGCCATTCATAATTCGAGACAAAAATTTAGACCACAACGTGTGGTGCAGCAGCCGCTCGAAAACGATCCGCCGACTGCAGCACCATTGTGGGCAAGAGCTCGCGAAACTCCTCCAAGCAGCGGATAATTCAGGTTGTTTGTGTCCAGTGTGTGCACACGCAAACATACATGAAAAGAGAGTGCCTCTGACTCCGCCCATTCATAATTCGAACAAAAAACATAGACCACAACGTGTGGTGCAGCAGCCGCTCGAAAACGATCCGCCGACTGCAGCACCCTTGTGGGCAAGAGCTCGCGAAACTCCTCCAAGCAGCGGATAATTCAGGGTTGTTTGGTGTCCAGTGTGTGCACACGCAAACATACATTGAAAGAGAGTGCCTCTGACTCCCGCCATTCATAATTCGAAACAAAAATTTAGACCACAGCGTGTGGTGCAGCAGCCGCTCGAAAACGATCCGCCGACTGCAGCACCCTTGTGGGCAAGAGCTCGCGAAATTCCTCCAAGCAGCGGATAATTCAGGGTTGTTTGGCGTCCAGTGTGTGCACACGCAAACATACATTGAAAGAGAGTGCCTCTGACTCCCGCCATTCATAATTCGAAACAAAAACATAGACCACAACGTGTGGTGCAGCAGCCGCTCGAAAACGATCCGCCGACTGCAGCACCCTTGTGGGCAAGAGCTCGCGAAACTCCTCCAAGCAGCGGATAATTCAGGGTTGTTTGGTGTCCAGTGTGTGCACACGCAAACATACATTGAAAGAGAGTGCCTCTGACTCCCGCCATTCATAATTCGAAACAAAAATTTAGACCACAGCGTGTGGTGCAGCAGCCGCTCGAAAACGATCCGCCGACTGCAGCACCCTTGTGGGCAAGAGCTCGCGAAATTCCTCCAAGAAGCGGATAATTCAGGGTTGTTTGG
>NW_905778.1:0-978 GCF_000209065.1 Trypanosoma cruzi | reverse complement strand
TAAATGCGCGGGCCCTTATGAATTGTGGTGGCGTCAATTTTCTTCCGATGGAACCATCCATCCGCCTGCACGGAGCAGCGATGCTGACCGGACGGGCATCTGTCAGTTGCCGCCACCCCGTGAAGGGAAGGATGACACAAAATCCTGTGGGACAACTGCGCCGCAAGTGAATGCTGAGCCGTCACGTCAGTACGAGGATTGGCGACAGTCTGCCGCGGCTGACGGACCCAACACCGTCGACCAGAGTCCCGCATCCAGCACGGCGACCAACACGTCCGAGAAGAGGCCTGAGTTTGCCTTTGGTTGAAACAGAATAATGGCTCGGACACCACCCGAAAGAAGGCCCACGCCTGTCACCGAGCCAAAGGGGGATCCCATTGATGATGGGATGAGTGGTTCAATAAATGTTGAGTTACTGCACGGAGTCGATCTACTTGTGCTGCAGACGACGCTGGTGCAGCCGAAGGATGGGATTGTTCCAGTTACGACGAGGGATTCGTTTGCCTCACCCTCTCCTGTCAGTGCTGGTGGAGTAATTGCTGCTTTCGTCGAGGGTCACATGGATGCCGAATATCAAGGTGGTCAATTAATTAAGCTCTTTTATTCTGATGTGGTTGCGGGGTGCATTGACTCTGCGTGGAATTGGTCCACTCTTGTTGGTGAGGTCAAAAAGGATACATGGAGGGCACACACTGTGCCTGGAGCAGCGGAGGGAGAGGAGAGTTTGGGTGTAGTGCTCCGCCCCACAACAATCACGAAGGGCCACGGAGTGTTTCCTCCTGCGGGAGGCTCTGATGTGTCCTACGAAGGTGTGTGTTGGAGAGAGGGCGGCTTGGAACCGAAACTGGTTGTGGGTGATGTCGCGAATCCCACGGGTGGCAGGCAGAGTGGATCAAATGGGGCGACCCCAAACCACTCTCGAAACTGATCTCTTCTGCTTCCCACAAGGGGAAATGGACGGAGTTCATTTCTTCTGGT
>NW_905777.1:0-978 GCF_000209065.1 Trypanosoma cruzi | reverse complement strand
TCGCGCAGCCGGCACCGTGTGCGGCGCAGTGCCATTGCGGCTGTGCGTGTGGCGCTGCTTGTGGCGTTGGTGCTGGCAGCAGCAGCTGTGTGGATGCCCGCGGTGCATGCGGTGGTGTTGCGACTGCGGGGCGGCACGGTGGACAGAGCCATCACGGTTGGCCGCGCCGTGGACACGGTGCTGATGGACGGCGTTTACATCACGAACGGCGTGGCTGTGGTGTTCGACGTGCCGGCGATGCTTCCCGGTGCGCTGCGCATCGAATTGAGGAACTGCGTGTGCGACGGCGGTGCGCAGATCTACGTGCGGGGCTACAGCGGCGAGCCGGCGAGTGACCGGAGCCTGGAGGTGAGCGTGAGCGGGCTGTCCGGGAGCTACTGCTCGCTTGTGTTTGTGCACAACCTGCCGGCACACACGAACGTGACGGTCCGCGACTCGACGATTGTGACGGCGGGACCGATGCGCTACTCGCAGCTGAGCGGGCTGACGGACGCGGTGGCGTCGCCGCTTGTGCTGCACGCGACGTCGCTGTTGCAGTCGCAGCTGCGTGTGAGCAACACTGTGCTGAGGTCGTTGCAGGCGGGCGGGTCGGCGGTGTACGTTGGCGGCGGCGTGGACCTGCTGTCGGGCGCGGTGGTGCTTGACGGCGTGTCGCTGGAGGCGTCGGGCGGTCCTACCGCGTCCGCGATGCATGTGGCGTCCTCGTCGCGTCTCAGTTTGCGGAGCCACTCGGTGTTCTCCGTGACGGACGTGTCGGTTGTGAGCAGCGGCGGCGGCATTGTGCTCGGAGAGCGCCTCGCGGTGTTTGATTCGGTGCTGCGCTTCGTGGGCGTCGAGGGGTCTGTTGCGTCGTTGCTGGTGCGCTGCGACGGTGGGACGATCGGTGCCGGCGGGTGGCTGGAGCTGCGCGACGTGTGGGCGGTGGGCGAGGCGTCGTCGGTGGCGTCGCTGTCGGATGTGATGCTGAGCGGCGGCACC
>NW_905776.1:0-978 GCF_000209065.1 Trypanosoma cruzi | reverse complement strand
TTCCTCCGGGAGCCCCTTGTTAATAAAAAGCAAAAGCAAAGTCCTTTTCCCCCGAAAAAAAAGGGAAAAAAGAAAAAAAAAAAAAAAAAGTTGTTCTTTTTCGTAAAGGTCCCAAAAAAAAAAAAAAAAAAAAAAAAGGAAAAGGAAAAAAACCCGGGCCCAATCCCCCAACAAAACTAAAACTTAAAAGAAAAAAAAAAAAACTGGAGCGTACACAACTTCATATAACACTAAGAAAAAAAAAAAAAACAGACTGATCCAAGAGGGGAGGTGGAAAAAAAAAAAAACTCAGAGAACAGGAAAGAAACGATGAAACAGATGTGGAACACCCTACTTTTTAAATAAACATAAATATATATATATATGTAGATAGATATAGATATAGATAGATAACTAAAGCTGTCAAGCAAGGCCGGGAAGAAGAATCAGGAGATGACAAGCCAATGAGAAAAAAAAAAAAAAAGAGACAACTCCCAGCAAGCCAATTTATAGATTGATAAGAAGCAAGTTTTCAACAGGCATGACGCACTGTGCTTGTTTCTCCTAGAATGGTCCCTGCCATTCTTTTTGCTCCTTTTTTTTTTCTCCCGTCACTGTGGTTTAGCTTCCCGGGAAAATTCCGCGCTCGGTGCTCCGCTGCATCAATGCGGGGCATCAAGGCGATCCAGCCCGGTCTTCTCACGGATCCACCTCAGCCCCTGCGACACCATAAACCATGTTCGTTTCCGCGTATCGTGCGTGAGGTCCTTCAGCCACGTTTGGCCACGCGACTGTCTAACACGATCACAAAATAGCGTCTTGCACGTCTCCTCTGCGGCATCGCGCATAAATATAGTGTGCATCAACGCTGTGAGCTGCTCGACAGAATGCACACCGTCGAGAGCCTGCCGAAACACAACGTGGGACAAAAGCTGACAAAGAATACTGGCGTATGGACGCACCTCAAGAAACCAGTCGGCGGCTTCCATTAGGAATGGA
>NW_905775.1:0-978 GCF_000209065.1 Trypanosoma cruzi | reverse complement strand
TCAATGTATGTTTGCGTGTGCACACACTGACACCCAAACAACCCTGAATTATCCGCTGCTTGAGGAGTTTCGCGAGCTCTTGCCCACAAGGGTGCTGCAGTCGGCGGATCGTTTTCGAGCGGCTGCTGCACCACACGCTGTGGTCTAAATTTTTGTTTCGAATTATGAATGGCGGGAGTCAGAGGCACTCTCTTTCAATGTATGTTTGCGTGTGCACACACTGGACACCAAACAACCCTGAATTATCCGCTGCTTGGAGGAATTTCGCGAGCTCTTGCCCACAAGGGTGCTGCAGTCGGCGGATCGTTTTCGAGCGGCTGCTGCACCACACGCTGTGGTCTAAATTTTTGTTTCGAATTATGAATGGCGGGAGTCAGAGGCACTCTCTTTCAATGTATGTTTGCGTGTGCACACACTGGACACCAAACAACCCTGAATTATCCGCTGCTTGGAGGAATTTCGCGAGCTCTTGCCCACAAGGGTGCTGCAGTCGGCGGATCGTTTTCGAGCGGCTGCTGCACCACACGTTGTGGTCTAAATTTTTGTTTCGAATTATGAATGGCGGGAGTCAGAGGCACTCTCTTTCAATGTATGTTTGCGTGTGCACACACTGGACACCAAACAACCCTGAATTATCCGCTGCTTGGAGGAATTTCGCGAGCTCTTGCCCACAATGGTGCTGCAGTCGGCGGATCGTTTTCGAGCGGCTGCTGCACCACACGCTGTGGTCTAAATTTTTGTTTCGAATTATGAATGGCGGGAGTCAGAGGCACTCTCTTTCAATGTATGTTTGCGTGTTCACACACTGGACACCAAACAACCCGGAACTATCCGCTGCTTGGAGGAATTTCGCGAGCTCTTGCCCACAATGGTGCTGCAGTCGGCGGATCGTTTTCGAGCGGCTGCTGCACCACACGTTGTGGTCTATGTTTTTGTTTCGAAATTATGAATGGCGGGAGTCAGAGGCACTCTCTTTCA
>NW_905774.1:0-978 GCF_000209065.1 Trypanosoma cruzi | reverse complement strand
GCGCAGACGCAGTCAGCCCAGTGATGCCATCGGCCTCCCACCGCCCGCGCAGCCCCACACAACCGCCGTGCAGAGTGGCGGGACCCCGGCAAAGAGGCAAATGACCATTGGCACCGCCCTTCTCACCAAATGCCTCCAACACATGACGACCCCGATGCCGTGGACAACACACAAAAGCCGAGGCAGATACACGTGGCATTGTTGCAACCGCCAGCCATCGAGCGCGTCCGTGAACGTGGTGGTGGTGGCGGCGCGGAAGAGGGGCGGTGAGTGCGTCAGTTGCCAGTAGTCAAAGCGTCGTTTCTCGCTCACGTGGGTCGGCATTGCAGAACAAAGAGCGGTATCATGCGCGCACGGCATGCACAAGGGCAAAAAGGACGAATAAAGAAGCACGGTGGCGGCACTCAGCCACGGGGGACAAGGGTCCACATCGACTCTGCGGTCGGTTGACCTTCAGACGTCCGGTTTGTAATCACGCCGCCGCCGCGCAGTTCGTGTGTCTGCAGGAAACTGGGGAATGGAGGGAGGGAAGAGAGAGGCGGTGCGGCCCGCATCGATCTCAGTTGGGTGTGACAACGGTGAGGTCATCTCGTCAGATCGCCGGCAGCAAAGACGGTCGCCGTCAGCGGCGGTCAGTGCCTTCCTTCTCCCACCGCAGCGCCACTCCACCGACGCCGTCGCCCGCCTCCTCCCCACCGACACAACGAGGAAACAACGGCAGGAGATGTAACACCCGCAACGATCAGGCTGCCGCAGAGTCTCGTTGCAGCCGCCATGACCAGACGAGCAGGATGCAAACAAAAAAGGAAAACAATTGCCCCCTCAAGCATCTCAGCACAACGTGGAAGCACAGCAGCCGGCACACAAGGCGCAACGCCGTTCAGTGGCTACCAGCACTCACCCACAGTTACGCGGCAACGTGAAAATGAACGAGCTCCTCCCACACAGCCATCCTGCAACACGAGTGGGTCACACGAG
>NW_905773.1:0-978 GCF_000209065.1 Trypanosoma cruzi | reverse complement strand
GAACGTTTTCGGACCACTTGTGGTCTGCGGGCTGCGCAGTCGTGTCTTCTCCCTGAAAACGTTGACACGAACAGAGTTGTGGTTCGGCAAGTTTCCGTCGTGATTTAACCAATTCAGCACGTGGCGAGTGCGTTGTCGCATAATCGGCTCCACCTCTGCCGGATCAAAGTCCCACCTCACCAAATGGCTGCAACGCTCATCCGGCGTGTCGCCAAACCACTGGTAGTTGACGCGCACGTACTGATTTTGCAGCGGCCGCTCGTTAAGCATGCGCGTCACCTCCTTTGGGTTCGCCACGGCAGCGGCGAGCGCCTCGCATGTTTTCACTACTTCACGAAGCAACTGAGTGACGCCCGCGTCAATGGGCGTATCCTCTGCTGCTGGATGGACCGGCAGGATGCGTTGGCCGCCATCGAGGGCGTGCACCACCACCCACGGTGTTTCGTTGTACTCTAGCAGCATCTCCGTCTCCACATACACCTGCGAGTTGTGGAATGTGATGGGGATGAGGAACTCACGCGCAAATCTCTTTGCCGTTTCCGCTGCCAATTTCCCCAGTGGGGTGCTCTGCCGCTGACCGTAGTAAACGTAGATGGACTTGGTGAAGGGGTGCACCTTCACAACCCTCTCCAGCAGGACCGCGTAGGGCCAAACGATTTCTGCCGCCTCGTTGCCAAACTGCTGTTTCGGTTTTGGCAGTCCTTTGAACGCCTCGAGCTCGTCCCATCCCTCCCGCATTTGCAAGTCCCACCGCTTGATGAAGCGGTAGCGTTCCGCCTCCTTCTCGGTCGTCTGCCGTTTGCCGGGGCCGCGATGCATGCCACGGGGCCGCCTGCTGGTAGATGCCGGCACATCCTGCAACTGCTCCAGCCCGAGGAGCCCACGCGTTGTCGTTATGGCGCGAGCGGAGGAATTACACGCCATGGGAACTAAACAATACTGCCAACGACGCATGACGAGCAATCTTCGTGTGTTTCC
>NW_905772.1:0-978 GCF_000209065.1 Trypanosoma cruzi | reverse complement strand
CGCAAAACACCAGCGCCACGCACCGGCCATCACAGGCGTCACGGCGGGCCGTCGGTGTGTGCGGGCCAGCCCTACCGCGGTGTAACTCGCCTCACACCCAACAGGGAAAGACAGACAGACAGACAGACAGAGAGAAAAATAAAGATGAATGGATGTCGTCAGGAGGCACTCACGATCCCCACGGCCCGTGAGCATGCGGCCACTCCACGCAGCCAACACACAACGCACACCGAGCAGGCAATCACCCAAAGAGCCACGCGCGGAAGCGGATCCTCATCCATCCACGACGCGGCACCTCACTCCATGCAGTCACAACGTGGCGCACCGTTTCCCCCATAGAAGCTATTCGCCCTCCATCCCTTTAAGATGCTTCCGTTAGTGATGGACCCTAGAACACAACAGAACAAAATGAAAAATGCAGTCATCCCGCGATGACGCCAGCCACAATGTCTCCCTCATACCGGGGCAATTCTCCAACTGTGCCCCGTATGCACACACACAAGTATCCAAAAATATATAAATGCCACAATTTTTTTACAAGAAATCAAAACCGCCCCCTTTCATCCCCTCCCTAACTTGTTTTCCCATTTCGGTGGCTATTCCGCACTTCGGAGAGCTTCGTCTCTTCCAAATTCCCCGCATGACACTGACACTTGGTACTGGCGTACCTTTTCCTTCCAAAACACCGCCATTTCACGGCCTTCCGCATCGCTCACACTCTCGGGGTGGACAACATCACATCTCTGCCAGCCATTCATCGGCATGCAGTCTTTGTGCTGCACATAAATAATCTCCCACAACATGTCTCGGGACAATTCCTCCCAACCATTAAAATACGCCGCCAGGCGCTCAGCGAACTGCCACACAGTGCTGGCGTTCTTGTGCTGTCGACACGCCGTAGTCATCCGCAGCCCAACCAGCGTCATTGGATTTGACTTCACAAAGAAAAGAAACGTCCACCAGCAGAAAGCTGCAACC
>NW_905771.1:0-978 GCF_000209065.1 Trypanosoma cruzi | reverse complement strand
GCAGCAGAGGCTCGGCCTCGGCATCGTCCAGTTTCCGCTGCATCGCGCCGCCCATTGCCGCCGAGGCGGTGGCCGAGTCCTCGCACAGGCGTTTCAGCGCCTCCACCGCGCGGTCCCCAGCGGCGCTCGCGTCCTCCTCGTCCCCAACGGCAAGCACGCTGCCGTCCAGCGCACGCTGCAGGGTGTCCGCGGCCCGCGTCAGCTCGCTCAGCTTCGACTCCAGCGCCCGTCCGCGCGCTGCACTCTCGTCCAGTCTGTCGTGCAGTTCCTCTTCACGTGCTCTCGCCTCCTCGGCCGCTCTCATGATGGCCGCTGCCGCTGGCTCTTCACTCTCCTCCACGCCAAGGGCAGCCAGCGCAGACTCGATACCGTGCAGGCACTGCGCGCGCGTCGAAGGGTCCTCGCGGTCCGCACAGCGGTCACCCGCATCGTCGTCGCCCACGAGCGCGCGGTAGCGCTGCTCGCTCCTGCGCAGCGCCTCCATGTCGCTCGCCATCTGCCGGCACTGCTGCAGCAGAGGCTCGGCCTCGGCGTCGTCCAGTTTCCGCTGCATCGCGCCGCCCATTGCCGCCGAGGCGGTGACCGAGTCCTCGCACAGGCGTTTCAGCGCCTCCACCGCGCGGTCCCCAGCGGCGCTCGCGTCCTCCTCGTCCTCAACGGCAAGCACGCTGCCGTCCAGCGCACGCTGCAGGGTGTCCGCGGCCCGCGTCAGCTCGCTCAGCTTCGACTCCAGCGCCCGTCCGCGCGCTGCACTCTCGTCCAGTCTGTCGTGCAGTTCCTCTTCACGTGCTCTCGCCTCCTCGGCCGCTCTCATGATGGCCGCTGCCGCTGGCTCTTCACTCTCCTCCACGCCAAGGGCAGCCAGCGCAGACTCGATACCGTGCAGGCACTGCGCGCGCGTCGAAGGGTCCTCGCGGTCCGCACAGCGGTCACCCGCATCGTCGTCGCCCACGAGCGCGCGGTAGCGCTGCTCGCTCC
>NW_905770.1:0-978 GCF_000209065.1 Trypanosoma cruzi | reverse complement strand
GTTGTTTGGTGTCCAGTGCATGAACACGCACACCAGATATTGACAGAGAGTACCTCTGACCCCCCACCATTCATAATGGAAACAAAAATTTAGACCACGACGTGTGATGCAGCAGCCGCTCGAAAACGATCAGCCGAGTGCAGTACCCGTGTGGGCAAGAGCTCGCGAAATTCCTCCAAGCAGCGGATAGTTCAGGGTTGTTTGGTGTCCAGTGCATGAACACGCACACAGATATTGACAGAGAGTACCTCTGACCCCCACCATTCATAATTGGAAACAAAAATTTAGACCACGACGTGTGATGCAGCAGCCGCTCGAAAACGATCAGCCGAGTGCAGCACCCGTGTGGGCAAGAGCTCGCGAAATTCCCCCAAGCAGCGGATAGTTCAGGGTTGTTTGGTGTCCAGTATGTGAACACGCACACAGATATTGACAGAGAGTACCTCTGACCCCCATCATTCATAATTGGAAACAAAAATTTAGACCACGACGTGTGATGCAGCAGCCGCTCGAAAACGATCAGCCGAGTGCAGTACCCGTGTGGGCAAGAGCTCGCGAAATTCCTCCAAGCAGCGGATAATTCAGGGTTGTTTGGTGTCCAGTGTGTGAACACGCAAACAGATATTGACAGAGAGTGCCTCTGACCCCCACCATTCATAATTTGAAACAAAAATTTAGACCACGACGTGTGATGCAGCAGCCGCTCGAAAACGATCAGCCGAGTGCAGCACCCGTGTGGGCAAGAGCTCGCGAAATTCCCCCAAGCAGCGGATAATTCAGGGTTGTTTGGTGTCCAGTGCATGAACACGCACACAGATATTGACAGAGAGTACCTCTGACCCCCACCATTCATAATTGGAAACAAAAATTTAGACCACGACGTGTGATGCAGCAGCCGCTCGAAAACGATCAGCCGAGTGCAGCACCCGTGTGGGCAAGAGATCGCGAAATTCCTCCAAGCAGCGGATAGTTCAGGGT
>NW_905769.1:0-978 GCF_000209065.1 Trypanosoma cruzi | reverse complement strand
TGCTGCCAAGTACCATGGAAGAAGGTTCAACGACATGGAACCAAACTGATTATTCTGAGAGACACCAACATCCAACGCACACCTCTGTACCGTGATTTTCTGGCACACGGTAACGTTAGACAATCGTTCAGCAAAAGAATTTGAAATGGCTGGTACATGGTAAAGTGCACTGATAAGCAACACCGCCACGTTATAGGCACCTAAAGCGATCAGCGTCACGCTCTCGGCAAGCTTGGAATACGCTCCCAAGGAGAAATAGAGAAGAAACAGGAGCGCAAAGCCGGCGATAAAAACGTTGTGAGGAATAAAAAGCGCCATCATCACTAACACCAGCGACGTCGACAATTCCAAGAAATGTCGGTAAAACTGTGGAAAAAAATCACACGACGTAAAACGACGCCATTCCATCCGTTGAAGAATTTCTTGGATGGTAATCTTCCCGCTCGCCTCATGCCTTGAAATCCGAAGTTGAAACACCGCCAAGATAAGTAAAAGAAAGTAAACCAAAAGGGCAAAAGGATCCTTGCCAATATCAATGCCAATAATCTCCATCCAGTACGAAGGTGTATCATTTGGGTGATAGCTGGCATTGTAGACCATGACAGTAAATCGAACTGCGACATGCAACGCTGTATACGCAACTATGATAAACCAACAGTACAACATATACCATGGGACGCATGCCAGGCCAATAAAAAACAAAAGGTACACACCATTAAGAATATCCAACCTTTTTACTGCCATGGAAATGGCAAACATCGCAATAAGAGAAAGAGTAGAGGCATTAAGGCAAATGATTTGTTTTAGCATTGACGCCGCTACATACACCCCGTTTCTATGTTGCATACGATACGACTCAATCTTACTCACTAGCACAAGAAAGTCAAGGTAGGCGACGGTACCACCAGGCGACCCCACGGCAGAAATGGTACGCGAAAGCGCATCTGAGTTCCGCCCCGAACACTGTTGATGTTGCAC
>NW_905768.1:0-978 GCF_000209065.1 Trypanosoma cruzi | reverse complement strand
TCCAAAATGTCCCGGCATCTCTTCTATTCCGCGGTGCTGCTCCTCTTCCTCGTGATGATTTGCTGCGGCACAGGGAGTGCATCCAGTAAGGAGAAGTCGCCAGTACAGATACCTCCACCAAAGACATATTTTGATTGGAGAGATGTGAAGGTTGAAGAAACAGTGAGTTCGCTCCGTGTTCCCAGTCTTGTTGAAATGAACGGGAAAGTGTTTGCCTTTGCCGAGGCGCTCTGCACGGGAAAAAAAGATACTGGTGAAGGCAGTTTTACTGGGATTGCCTCGGAGGTTTTGGAGTTGACTGGCGAAAACCCAAAAGAGGAGTTGGGTAAAAATAAACTGAAGACACAAGTACTGGAGGAATGCACTTTTGAGGGTGGCAATTGCCCCTCCCAAAACGCTGCTGAGGAAGGTGGTTCCCGAAGCCAGACGACAGTACATGTGAGCCGGCCAACAACAGTTGTGGAGGGAAGTGATATTTACATGCTTGCTGGAAGTTACAGCTGGACACTTACCGCCGATGATCAGGCAGGTGGCTGGGGACTCATGCTGGTGAAAGGGAACGTCAGTACTGTTGACAGTAAAAAAAGAATTTATTGGAGTGACACTTACGGTCTCCCGTGGAGTTATAAAGTCAAACAAAATGAACCTTTGATGCGGCTGGTTGGCAGCGGTGGATCGGGTGTTCAGTTGGAGGACGGTACGCTTGTGTTCCCGCTGGAAGGCACAAAGAAGTTGAATGGCGCTGCAGAGGATGGAAAGACAACGACCGTTTCGCTAATCATTCACTCCGTGAAGGATATTGCGAGTTGGAAGCTGTCGGAAGGGATGTCTGCCGATGGCTGCGGTGTTCCCTCCGTCGTGGAGTGGGAGAAGGACAAACTCATGATGATGACTGCGTGTGATGGTGGCCGCCGCAGGGTGTAAGAGTCCGGTGACAAGGGGGAGTCGTGGACGGAGGCACTCGGGACACTCTCGCGC
>NW_905767.1:0-978 GCF_000209065.1 Trypanosoma cruzi | reverse complement strand
AAGCCCAAGTTTTTTTCCTTTTTTTTTTTTTTGGAATTCTTGTTTCTTATTGCTTTTTAAACTTCTGGTTTGCAGGACGGTGTGCGAGTTCTGCAATCGCACTGATTCCATCTGTTTCGTGGTGTGTGCGGCTGCGGCTGCGGTGGTGGCCGCATGAGAGTGAGTGAGAGAGCGCCATGCACCGCCCGCACACACACTCGTCTTTCACCCACTCTCTGTGTGTGTCCCCTTGCATGGACTCTCGCCCTCACCTCATCCCACGAAGCACGCACATAATGTGCCCATTGTATATATTGCATGCACACCCATGCAGGCCCGTTGGTGCTCTCTTTTGCACGACACGCACCACTGCCGTCCTGCCTGGCTGCATGGGCGGAGCACCGTAACTGTTTCTGTTTTGTTTTTATTGCATTGAGTGGGCGACCTCTCTCTCTCTCTCCCTGTGTGTGTGTTTTGCTTTACGGGAGCAATGAGAGTGTGTGCGCTGGTCGTCCCACGCTTCGGCTTTTTGTTTTGTTTTTCATTGTTTTGTGGTTGAGAGCACCCATTCCGCGGGCTGCGTGTGTGTGTTTGTGTGTGATGATATGAGTAATTTGCGTGTGTGCTATCTGCCTCTCTCTGCCGTTGCTTTCTTCTGACTCTCTTGTGGCGCACAGCTGCTCTGCAATTATAGGCGCTGCCAAACACACAAGCACATGCACACACATGCCGTGTTTAAAACGCTGAGAATGCACGCACGCACAGGATTGTGGCTGCGGAGGCCCTCACGAGGGGCGAAGAAGCCTGCGTTTTGTTTTTTTGACATGTTGCTCGGTGTGTGCTGACGCGTGACGAATAACAACACGCCCCAATAAGCAGAAAAGAAGTAAAACAAAATGGCGCTGAGCGGCACACCGGTAAGCCAAAAATACGCAATCACCAATAAAAAAAGCCGGCGATCACCCAGCAGGCACATCAAGCCTCCTAAAACCACCTGGA
>NW_905765.1:0-978 GCF_000209065.1 Trypanosoma cruzi | reverse complement strand
GACGTGTGATGCAGCAGCCGCTCTTCAGCGATCAGCCGAGTGCAGCACCCTCGTGGGCAAGAGCTCGCGAAATTCCTCCAAGCAGCGGATAGTTCAGGGTTGTTTGGTGTCCAGTGTGTGAACACGCAAACAGATAGTGACAGAGAGTGTCTCTGACTCCCACCATTCACAATCGGAAACAAAAATTTAGACCACAACGTGTGATGCAGCAGCCGCTCGAAAGCGATCAGCCGAGTGCAGCTCCCTCGTGGGCAAGAGCTCGCGAAATTCCTCCAAGCAGCGGATAGTTCAGGGTTGTTTGGTGTCCAGTGTGTGAACACGCAAACAGATAGTGACAGAGAGTGTCTCTGACTCCCACCATTCACAATCGGAAACAAAAATTTAGACCACAACGTGTGATGCAGCAGCCGCTCAAAAACGATCAGCCGAGTGCAGCACCCGTGTGGGCAAGAGCTCGCGAAATTCCTCCAAGCAGCGGATAGTTCAGGGTTGTTTGGTGTCCAGTGTGTGAACACGCAAACAGATAGTGACAGAGACTGCCTCTGACTCCCACCATTCATAATCGGAAACAAAAATTTGGACCACAACGTGTGATGCAGCAGCCGCTCGAAAGCGATCAGCCGAGTGCAGCACCCTCGTGGGCAAGAGCTCGCGAAATTCCTCCAAGCAGCGGATAGTTCAGGGTTGTTTGGTGTCCAGTGTGTGAACACGCAAACAGATAGTGACAGAGAGTGTCTCTGACTCCCACCATTCACAATCGGAAACAAAAATTTAGACCACAACGTGTGATGCAGCAGCCGCTCGAAAGCGATCAGCCGAGTGCAGCTCCCTCGTGGGCAAGAGCTCGCGAAATTCCTCCAAGCAGCGGATAGTTCAGGGTTGTTTGGTGTCCAGTGTGTGAACACGCAAACAGATAGTGACAGAGAGTGTCTATGACTCCCACCATTCACAATCGGAAACAAAAATTTAGACCACAAC
>NW_905764.1:0-978 GCF_000209065.1 Trypanosoma cruzi | reverse complement strand
CTGCCGATACAGACGCTGCCAGCAGTACTCCT
Organism: Trypanosoma cruzi; assembly: GCF_000209065.1. Classification (NCBI taxonomy): domain Eukaryota; phylum Euglenozoa; class Kinetoplastea; order Trypanosomatida; family Trypanosomatidae; genus Trypanosoma; species Trypanosoma cruzi. The sequence continues at coordinate 946 of NW_905764.1, read as the reverse complement.
GTCTCGGGTGCTGGTGGTGGTGTTGGCCCAAGCAGCAGCCCGCAGTTGTCTCCGGCGTCCAAGACGATCCTCCCGCTGGTGGAAGTGAGGCAGGAGAAAGGGAGGAGGCAGGCTCAGCATGCTGCGGCGAAGAGCCGTCAATGTCGAGTGTGTGCTCCCAACCGCCACAATTTTCTGCGGGGTCGGCAACTCTCACCGTGGAAGAGAGGGATGGAAAGAAAGGCGGCGCGTCAGTTACAAATATTCAGAGCGAGTGGGCACAACAGGAACGAGAAGGGCCACACGTGCTCAGGACGGGGGAGAGCGCACGGAGAACTCCAGCACCAGCGCCAGCAGAAGGACAAACAGCACATGCGACGCAGCCGTCCGAGGACTCAGCAGAGCATGCGGCTGCACCCAGCTCGGGTCTCACACGGGGCGCATCGAACGGCGACAGTCAAGAGCAAACACCGCAGCCTCAAACAGCGACTGACGCTGAGCAGAGTGTGTCCGTGGTACAGGGAGTGCCAGAATGGGCTCGGGAGGACCAGGGGATGTGGTGAAAGGAGCAAAAAGAAATCCGTAATGTTTGACTGGCAGCGCGCACAATGCAGAGCACGCACCTGCAGCTGAAGCACCCGAATGACTGTCTGCTTCAAGCACCAGTCGCTCCCCTGGACATCCGGGCACAGAGTCTGCTTCAAAGTCGCTCTCTGGAAATTATCGATCGTTTACGACCGGTGCAGCAGAACAGGGAGAAGCACGGCCAATGCCCCTGCGACAGCCAAAACCGCCGGCACAAGGAGGTGCAGAGGAGGAAGCTGCATCGGAAGAAAAAAGAAGCATGGGAGGAATTGCCGCCAACAGCAGCAGAATAAGAGGCGCCAGCAGACCCATCAGAACCCCCACCGAAATCACCACCACACAGCGCACTGCCATCCTCAACGGAAGTTCAGCGACCATGAAG
>NW_905763.1:0-978 GCF_000209065.1 Trypanosoma cruzi | reverse complement strand
GAGCACCGTACTGTTTCTGTTTTGTTTCATTGCATTGAGTGGGCGACCTCTCTCTCTCTCCCTGTGTGTGTGTTTTGCTTTACGGGAGCAATGAGAGTGTGTGTGCGCTGGTAGTCCCACGCTTCGGCTTTTTGTTTTGTTTTTCTTTTTGATTTTGTGGTTGAGTGCACCCATTCCGCGGCTGCGTGTGTGTGTGTGTGATGATATGAGTAATTTGCGTGTGTGCTTATCTGCCTCTCTCTGCCGTTGCTTTCTTCAGACTCTCTTGTGGCGCACAGCTGCTCTGCAAGTATAGGCGCTGACAAACACACACACACATGCACACACATGCCGTGCTTAAAACGCTGAGAATGCACGCACGCACAGGATTGTGGCTGCCGAGGCCCTCGCGAGGGGGAAAAAACCTGCATTTTTTTTTTTGACATGTTGCTCGGTGTGTGCTGACGCGTGACGAATAACAACACGCCCCAATAAGCAGAAAAGAAGTAAAACAAAATGGCGCTGAGCGGCACACCGGTAAGCCAAAAATACGCAATCACCAATAAAAAAGCCGGCGATCACCCAGCAGGCACATCAAGCGTCCTCAAAACCAACCTGGAACAGACAAAAAAAAAGAGGCAATCATAGAAAACAAAGATCCCCGCCCCCAAACAGGAAAAACATTAAAGAAAACGCGATTCTTTTTTTTGTCCTTACTGCCGGGGTTGGCCGCCGCAAGAAATAAAAAATGGTAGGGCGGTGGCCCCGGACGCTAGATACAGCACGACGTGTCGAATTATCCAAGTTGCAGCGGCTGCCCCGGACGTTAGATACGGGACGACGTGTCGAATTATCCAAGTTGCAGCGGCTGCCCCGGACGTTAGATACAGCACGACGTGTCGAATTATCCAAGCTGCAGCGGTGGCCTCGGGCGTTAGATATATGACGACTTACAGTAGTAACCACGCTGCGGCTGCGCATCCTAAACACGTCTTTTCG
>NW_905762.1:0-978 GCF_000209065.1 Trypanosoma cruzi | reverse complement strand
TGTGGTCTAAATTTTTGTTTCGAATTATGAATGGTGGTGGTCAGAGGCACTCTCTTTCAATGTCTGTTTGCGTGTTCACACACTGGGACGCCAAACAACCCTGAACTATCCGCTGCTTGGAGGAATTTCGCGAGCTCTTGCCCACAACGGTGCTGCACTCGGATAATTGTTTTCGAGCGGCTGCTGCACCACACGCTGTGGTCTAAATTTTTGTTTCGAATTATGAATGGTGGTGGTCAGAGGCACTCTCTTTCAATGTCTGTTTGCGTGTTCACACACTGGACGCCAAACAACCCTGAACTATCCGCTGCTTGGAGGAATTTCGCGAGCTCTTGCCCACAACGGTGCTGCACTCGGATAATTGTTTTCGAGCGGCTGCTGCACCACACGCTGTGGTCTAAATTTTTGTTTCGAATTATGAATGGTGGTGGTCAGAGGCACTCTCTTTCAATGTCTGTTTGCGTGTTCACACACTGGACGCCAAACAACCCTGAACTATCCGCTGCTTGGAGGAATTTCGCGAGATCTTGCCCACAGGGGTGCTGCACTTGCCGGATCGTTTTCGAGCGGCTGCTGCACCACACGCTGTGGTCTAAATTTTTGTTTCGAATTATGAATGGTGGTGGTCAGAGGCACTCTCTTTCAATGTCTGTTTGCGTGTTCACACACTGGACACCAAACAACCCTGAACTATCCGCTGCTTGGAGGAATTTCGCGAGCTCTTGCCCACAGGGGTGCTGCACTCGCCGGATCGTTTTCGAGCGGCTGCTGCACCACACGCTGTGGTCTAAATTTTTGTTTCGAATTATGAATGGTGGCGGTCAGAGACACTCTCTTTCAATGTCTGTTTGCGTGTTCACACACTGGACGCCAAACAACCCGGAACTATCCGCTGCTTGGAGGAATTTCGCGAGCTCTTGCCCACAGGGGTGCTGCACTCGCCGGATCGTTTTCGAGTGGCTGCTGCACCACACGCTG
>NW_905761.1:0-978 GCF_000209065.1 Trypanosoma cruzi | reverse complement strand
ATGCCCGAATTGTTGCTGCTGCCGCTGCTGCCTTTTCCTTCGCTTTTTCTCTTCCTCTAAAAGTTCCTTTTGCCGCATTCGCTCTTCCTCTTTTACGGCCAATTGTTGTTGCTTTGCCGCATAAAATAATCGCTCGTGTGCCATCTGCGCATGCGCCTTCAAATTTCTCTGAGAGTTTATCCTCGGTACAAATGTTAATTCTTCGTTCAACGGCGGTGTAGAAGGCGGCGGGGTCGAGTGCCACAACTGCAACCCATTCCGTTTCTCATACTCATCAAGAGCCATGCCAAAGGCTCTCCGAGAAAAGGCCCCCAATAAACCCGCCTGCTGCAGTGCCTCACGTATTTTTTCAGCAACCGCATTCGGTGGGAAGACGCCCTCTCCATGTCGATGAGTAAAAAAAAGGTACCAGTCATCTATCCTCCGCCGTCTGGCGCGGAGGCTCAGCTCCTCCGTCACAGGGGAAAGTTGAGGTGCAAAAAGCAAATTTTCCTCCACGGAATGATCACATCTGCTCTTCTTCAAGGGTTTGGAAAGACGCCTCACGACATCTTCACTGCTCACATAAAGGGGCATTTGGGAGTGACCCACACCCGTCTCTTCCCGCAGCTTCCGCAGCGCCAACTGACGTTTTTCCTCATACATGTACAGACGATCAATATGGATCTTAATATCACCAGCGGTTCGTTTAACTGAAGAAATATGCTGATTCACACCCTCTTCGTCCTCTGCCATTCGACACCGACGTCGAGCCGCATCCAGATGTAATCTTTCTTCCACAGGAATCACGGGCGCGCTGTTGCCTCTAACCCGACGGACTATACGCTCAGAGCCCTTTGAAATTTTGGGAGCAGACTGACACTGCCCCTCAGACTCAGACCTCCATGCTTCAAGAAGAAGACGTTGACGAAGTCGAGTGTCACGCTCGTAACACCCAGGAACACTCCCAGAAGCGGGGTATTGCCTTGGCACGGTTCG
>NW_905760.1:0-978 GCF_000209065.1 Trypanosoma cruzi | reverse complement strand
CGCGGGCGGCGGTATGCCTGGCGGTATGCCTGGTGGTATGCCTGGCGGTATGCCTGGTGGAATGCCCGGGGGCATGCCTGGCGGCGCGAACCCGTCGTCTTCGTCAGGACCGAAGGTGGAGGAAGTTGACTGAGAGCGCATCCCTGAAGATGTTCTCATGGCGGCGTCTGTTCGCGAACGAATAACCCGTTGGTTTTCTCCTTTGTAGAACGTAGTGGTCTGCGACAAACCCAGCAGCCATCACTATTTTTATTATTGTTTTTTTTCCCTCTCCATTATTATTATTATTATTGTTATTGTTGTTATTGTTATTATTATTATTATTATTATTATTATTATTGTTATTATTATTATTGGTTACGGTTGTTATTGGTACTGTCATTGCGATGGCACTTGTGCTGTTGAGGGCACCACGGTTGCCTCTGCCATTGTTGTTGCTGTTGCCGCCTGTGTGCGTGTCCTTGTACTGCCGGCTTCCTTTCCTCCTTTTTCCCCCGCTCCTCCGCCGTGTGCCACGGAGCACGCCAGAGTCAATCAAGGTCGAGAGTTATCTTTTAAAAAAACAGCAGGGAAGAAGAAGGAAATGACGTACGAGGGAGCCATCGGCATCGATCTCGGCACAACTTACTCGTGCGTTGGTGTTTGGCAGAACGAGCGCGTGGAGATCATTGCGAACGATCAGGGCAACCGCACAACGCCGTCGTACGTGGCGTTCACCGACACGGAGCGTCTGATCGGTGATGCCGCTAAGAACCAGGTTGCGATGAACCCGACGAACACCGTCTTCGACGCGAAGCGCCTCATTGGGCGGAAGTTCAGCGACCCCGTTGTGCAGTCGGACATGAAGCACTGGCCCTTCAAGGTCATCACGAAGGGCGACGACAAGCCGGTGATCCAGGTGCAGTTCCGCGGCGAGACAAGACGTTCACCCGGAGGAGGTGAGCTCGATGGTGCTGTCAAAGATGAAGGAGATTGCGA
>NW_905759.1:0-978 GCF_000209065.1 Trypanosoma cruzi | reverse complement strand
TTTGCCGTGGTGTCCGCCTGGGCCGCTTCATCGGTGCCCGCGCTTGTGATGTCCCGCGGACACAAGATTGAGAATGTGGCAGAGGTGCCGCTGGTGGTGGAGGACGCCGTGCAGGGGTACGAGAAGACGAAGGAGGCGATGGCATTCCTCAAGGCGATTGGTGCGGTCGACGATGTGAACCGCGTGAATGACTCCCGAGAGATTCGCGCCGGCCGCGGCAAGATGCGCAACCGCCGCTACGTTGCTCGCCGTGGCCCTATGCTGGTGATGCCGGACAACAAGGGCACACGCGCCTTCCGCAACATCTTTGGCCTGGACCTGGCGAACGTGAACGCGCTGAACCTGCTGCACCTCGCCCCTGGTGGTCACGTTGGTCGCTTCGTTATCTGGACGAAGGGCGCATTCGAGAAGCTTGACAGCATCTTTGGCACCTTCACGAAGGCCTCCATGGTGAAGAAGGGCTTCATGCTGCCCGCCCCGATGCTGACGAACACCGACGTGACGCGCATTATGCAGTCCGAGGAGGTTCGCCGCGTGCTGAAGCCGAAGAAGCTCCAGCCGAAGAAGGCGAGCCGGCTCACCCAGCCTACAAACGGCTTCCGCAACCGCCGCCTGCGCCTGCGCCTGAATCCTTTCCAGAAGAAGGAGTCGTCGATGTTGAGGGGCCTGCGCAATCGCAAGAACCGCGAAGTCCGCCACAAGTCCAAGGCTGTGCGCATTGCGAAGGCCAAGAAGGCCATTGCCGGCGGCGCCAAGAAGAAGTAACTACTGAGCGAAAGAGAGCCACACTGAATAGTGCTTTTATTTTTACTTTATGATTTTATTTACAAACCAACATCTCAAAAAAGCTTTTTTGTTTGCTGCCGTTGTTTTTGGCGTACTACCGCCCGCTACCTTGCTGCGTTTTTTTGGAGATGCTTGGAGAAACCGTTTTTGTTCTTTTCCTTCTTTCCTGTCTTTTTCCTTCTCTGTCCCTTT
>NW_905758.1:0-978 GCF_000209065.1 Trypanosoma cruzi | reverse complement strand
CCACATGGAGTCAAGAAGTGCCTCACGAAAAGAAGGAACCATCCCCACCACAGTCACCATAACAGACGGACCAACAGAAGTTAGCGCCGAATCAACTCCAGCATCACCCTCAGCTTCCAAAGGTGCCATCACAAATGACGCTGACAAAGGAAATGAAGAAGGCATTCCAAAACATGATCAAGCACCTGATGGTGAAGCGAAGAAAGAGGCACAACAAGGTGAAGATAAAGAAGAAAATACAAATAAAACGGCAACTGTCGAAGCCGCATCTATAACAAATGATGCTGCGACTACTGGCGACAGTGACGGCAGCACCGCGGCCTTCCACACCACCTCCCCTCTTTTGCTTCTTCTTCTTGTTGTTGCGTGTGCGGCTGCTGCTGCGGTGGTGGCCGCGTGAGAGTGAGTGTGAGAGAGCCATGCACCGCCCGCACACACTCGTCTTCCTTCTCTCTCTCTGTGTGTGTGTGTCCCCTTGCATGGACTCTCGCCCTCACCTCACCCCACGAGGCACACACAATAATGTGCCCATTGTATATATGCATGCACACCCATGCAGGCCCGTTGGTGCTCTCTTTTGCACGACACGCACCGCTGCCGTCCTGCCTGGCTGCATGGGCGGAGCACCGTAACTGTTTCTGTTTTGTTTTTATTGCATTGAGTGGGCGACCTCTCTCTCTCTCTGTGTGTGTGTGTTTTGCTTTACGGGAGCAATGAGAGTGTGTGTGCGCTGGTCGTCCCACGCCTCAGCTTTTTGTTTTGAATCTCTGCTTGTGTTGTGGTTGAATGGGCGTATTTTCATTAACCATCATTTGTTTTCTTGTGTGGTGACGTTTGTGTTTCATTTTTCTTTCAATCAATCAGTCTTTGTTGCCTCAGCAAGCCAAGAAATACTTTTCCAACAGTCACGCCGATGGTTCAATGGCTCTTCGCCTCACCGTGCCCTGCAGCGCTGCCATTGCTGCTCATGATGTGACT
>NW_905757.1:0-978 GCF_000209065.1 Trypanosoma cruzi | reverse complement strand
GGTGGTGGTCAGAGACACTCTCTTTCAATGTCTGTTTGCGTGTTCACACACTGGACGCCAAACAACCCTGAACTATCCGCTGCTTGGAGGAATTTCGCGAGATCTTGCCCACAAGGGTGCTGCAGTCGGATAATCGTTTTCGAGCGGCTGCTGCACCACACGCTGTGGTCTAAATTTTTGTTTCGAATTATGAATGGTGGTGGTCAGAGGCACTCTCTTTCAATGTCTGTTTGCGTGTTCACACACTGGACGCCAAACAACCCTGAACTATCCGCTGCTTGGAGGAATGTCGCGAGATCTTGCCCACAAGGGTGCTGCAGTCGGATAATCGTTTTCGAGCGGCTGCTGCACCACACGCTGTGGTCTAAATTTTTGTTTCGAATTATGAATGGTGGTGGTCAGAGGCACTCTCTTTCAATGTCTGTTTGCGTGTTCACACACTGGACGCCAAACAACCCTGAATTATCCGCTGCTTGGAGGAATGTCGCGAGATCTTGCCCACAAGGGTGCTGCAGTCGGATAATCGTTTTCGAGCGGCTGCTGCACCACACGCTGTGGTCTAAATTTTTGTTTCGAATTATGAATGGTGGCGGTCAGAGGCACTCTCTTTCAATGTCCGTTTGCGTGTTCACACACTGGACGCCAAACAACCCGGAACTATCCGCTGCTTGGAGGAATTTCGCGAGCTCTTGCCCACAGGGGTGCTGCACTCGCCGGATCGTTTTCGAGCGGCTGCGTGTGTGTGTGTGTGCGATGATATGAGTAATTTGCGTGTGTGCTATCTGCCTCTCTCTGCCGTTGCTTTCTTCAGACTCTCTTGTGGCGCACAGCTGCTCCGCAAGTATAGGCGCTGCCAAACACACAAGCACATGCACACACACATGCCGTGTTTAAAACGCTGAGAATGCACGCACGCACAGGATTGTGGCTGCGGAGGCCCTCGCGAGGGGGGAAAAAGCCTGCATTTTTTTTTTTTTT
>NW_905756.1:0-978 GCF_000209065.1 Trypanosoma cruzi | reverse complement strand
TTGTCTGTTCCAGGTTGGTTTTGAGGAGGCTTGATGTGCCTGCTGGGTGATCGCCGGCTTTTTTATTGGTGATTGCGTATTTTTGGCTTACCGGTGTGCCGCTCAGCGCCATTTTGTTTTACTTCTTTTCCGCTTATTGGGGCGTGTTGTTATTCGTCACGCGTCAGCACACACCGAGCAACATGTCAAAAAAAAAAAAATGCAGGCTTTTCTCCCCTCGCGAGGGCCTCCGCAGCCACAATCCTGTGCGTGCGTGCATTCTCAGCGTTTTAAACACGGCATGTGTGTGTGCATGTGCTTGTGTGTTTGGCAGCGCCTATACTTGCGGAGCAGCTGTGCGCCACAAGAGAGTCTGAAGAAAGCAACGGCAGAGAGAGGCAGATAGCACACACGCAAATTACTCATATCATCACACACACACACACGCAGCCGCGGAATGGGTGCACTCAACCACAAAATCAAAAAGGAAAACAAAACAAAAAGCCGAAGCGTGGGACGACCAGCGCACACACACTCTCATTACTCCCGTAAAGCAAAACACACACACAGAGGGAGAGAGAGAGAGGTCGCCCACTCAATGCAATAAAAACAAAACAGAAACAGTTACGGTGCTCCGTCCATGCAGCCAGGCAGGACGGCAGCGGTGCGTGTCGTGCAAAAGAGAGCACCAACGGGCCTGCATTGGTGTGCATGCATATATACAATGGGCACATTATTGTGTGTGCTTCGTGGGGTGAGGTGAGGGCGAGAGTCCATGCAAGGGGACACAAACACACACAGAGAGAAGGAAGAGTGTGTGTGCGGGCGGTGCATGGCTCTCTCACACTCACTCTCACGCGGCCACCACCGCAGCCGCAGCCGCACAAACCACGAAACAGATGGAATCAGTGCGATTGCAGAACTCGCACACCGTCCTGCAAACCAGAAGTTTAAAAAGCAATATGAAACAAGAATTCAAAAAAAAATGGAAAAAATCTT
>NW_905755.1:0-978 GCF_000209065.1 Trypanosoma cruzi | reverse complement strand
CTGTTGCAGATATTCGAAACGACTACCAACAACTGAAAGACAAACTTCAAACTCAGGAGAAGATTTGTCAAGCTTTAAGTATAATGTTAAACTTGGTCGAACACAACCCTGTAAAAGTGAACTCATATGTCATTGCACCTCATGAAGTTTTGAAAGAACTATTGAAACTTTTGACAGAGGCAGACGATATAAACATCAAAGAAATAGAACCCGACATTAGTTGCTGTGGTGTTTCATATAATGTCATTGACAAGATATACGTTATGAAAGGAGGTGAAACGTTGAACTTAAAATATAGTTTCCCAGACGTCATAAAAATATTTGACGACCACAACATTTCATTAAAGTTTATTTGCTAAGTAAATGGCAGAAGACATAGTGGTTTATACTATTACGACTAAAAACCCTGAGTCATATAATTCTATAACAACAAACTTACAAAGTCCTCAAGGACGATATTGTAAACTGACCTTAAACACGATGACGACTAAAGCCTGTTTTGCTCTTTTGACACCAGAAGATTTTATTGTTGTGAATGGTAAAAAATACTCCTTTGAAGATACTTACTCAGATATACCACCAACAGGTTTTGTTGACTTATTTAATACTTTAAGTACAGATGTAACATGTGCTGCAACTAGAGCAGGTTTCATTATGTTTGGATGTCCGACTGAGTTTAGTATAAACGATATGAGCTATAATACAAAACTTATATCTGGTTTTTACTACCAACAATTTCCTATAACAGGAAAAGGTGTCATACAAGGAATGTCTATTCCATTGACTTTAAGTACACCTATTTTATATATTGTTTCAAACTTAGGTTCAAAGTGTTATTCGAATGTCGACAGAAACTACTATGACCAAAAGATACTCATGCGTATAAACAACACTTTCTCTGCTGGTTTGCCTATTGTTCATTCGAATGCAGAGTTTTCAGCTTTAGTAAACTCAAACACTTTAGCAAACATAAACTTA
>NW_905754.1:0-978 GCF_000209065.1 Trypanosoma cruzi | reverse complement strand
GACGCTTCCGTTATCCCGCGGACTCATTTTGGAAAATAACACGAATCCTTGACACGGCTGATTGGCGGCGGTGGATCGGGTGTTCAGATGAAGGACGGTACGTTTGTGTTGCCCGTGGAAGGGACGAAGAAGGATGGAAAGACCGTTTCGCTGATCATATACTCAGCCAATGAGAGTGGGAATCTGTCGAAGGGGATGTCTGCCGATGGCTGCAGTGATCCCTCCGTCGTGGAGTGGAAGGAAGGAAAACTCATGATGATGACTGCGTGTGATGATGGCCGCCGCAGGGTGTACGAGTCCGGCGACAAGGGGGATTCGTGGACGGAGGCACTCGGGACACTCTCGCGCGTGTGGGGCAACAAAAAGGGCGAAGAAGCGAAGGGCGTTGGGAGTGGGTTCACCACAGCGACTATTGAGAACAAGGACGTGATGCTCGTTACTCTGCCGGTGTATTCAAACAGAAAGGGAAACGAAAAGGGCGTACTTCATCTTTGGCTGACGGATAATACGCACATTGTTGATATTGGGGCGGTGTCCGGTGATGATGACGCTGCCGCCAGCTCCCTGCTGTACAAAAGTGCTGGAAGTGGAAATAATAATGAGAGGTTGATTGCACTGTACGAGAAGAAGAAAGGCGGTGGGGAATCATCACTCGGTATGGTCTCTGTGCGTCTGACTGCGCGGCTGAGGCGGGTGAAGGAGGTGCTGGCGACGTGGAAGGAAGTGGACAAACGTGTCTCCGAGCTGTGCCCCTCTCCAGGTACTGCGAAGAATCCCTCAGCTGGCAGTGGCTGCAGCACTGTTAGGATCACGGATGGGCTGGTTGGCTTTTTTTCCGGCAACTTCTCTGGTGACACATGGAGGGACGAGTACCTCGGGGTGAACGCCACAGTGAAGAAAGGAACGAATGGGGTGGCAACAGGGTATGCGGATGGAGTGACGTTCCGGGGAGCGTGGGCGGAGTGGCCTGTTGGCGAG
>NW_905753.1:0-978 GCF_000209065.1 Trypanosoma cruzi | reverse complement strand
TAGGAGGCTTGATGTGACTGCTGGGTGATCGCCGGCTTTTTTATTGGTGATTGCGTATTTTTGGCTTACCGGTGTGCCGCTCAGTGCCATTTTGTTTTACTTCTTTTCTGCTTATTGGGGCGTGTTGTTATTCGTCACGCGTCAGCACACACCGAGCAACATGTCAAAAAAACAAAACGCAGGCTTCTTCGCCCCTCGCGAGGGCCTCCGCAGCCACAATCCTGTGCGTGCGTGCATTCTCAGCGTTTTAAACACGGCATGTGTGTGCATGTGCTTGTGTGTTTGGCAGCGCCTATAATTGCAGAGCAGCTGTGCGCCACAAGAGAGTCAGAAGAAAGCAACGGCAGAGAGAGGCAGATAGAACACACGCACAAATTACTCATATCATCACACACAAACACACACACGCAGCCCGCGGAATGGGTGCTCTCAACCACAAAACCATGAAAAACAAAACAAAAAGCCGAAGCGTGGGACGACCAGCGCACACACTCTCATTGCTCCCGTAAAGCAAAACACACACACAGGGAGAGAGAGAGAGGTTGCCCACTCAATGCAATAAAAACAAAACAGAAACAGTTACGGTGCTCCGCCCATGCAGTCAGGCAGGACGGCAGCGGTGCGTGTCGTGCAAAAGAGAGCACCAACGGGCCTGCATGGGTGTGCATGCAATATATACAATGGGCACATTATGTGTGTGCTTCGTGGGATGAGGTGAGGGCGAGAGTCCATGCAAGGGGACACACACAGAGAGTGGGTGAAAGACGAGTGTGTGTGCGGGCGGTGCATGGCGCTCTCTCACTCACTCTCACGCGGCCACCACCGCAGCCGCAGCCGCACACACCACGAAACTGATGGAATCAGTGCGATTGCAGAACTCGCACACCGTCCTGCAAACCAGAAGTTTAAAAAGCAATAAAAACAAGAATTCCAAAAAAAAAAGGAAAAAAACTTAGGCATCTTCGGGGCTCGAACCCG
>NW_905752.1:0-977 GCF_000209065.1 Trypanosoma cruzi | reverse complement strand
TTCGGGTAAGTCCGTCAAACCAATTGCGGAAAGTTCAGCCCAAACGCGCCGTGCAATGGCGGCAGTGTCGTCTGCCACGCTTACCTCAATGAGCGGCCCCTCGGTTGGTGGACGGCACCGCGTCGCGCAGTCCAGCAGCGTTTGACGCACGCGCCGCCCTTCCCTTCTGTCCGCCTTGAAAGTGCGGTGGGCAGAACCACGGCGACGGACTCGGTCGAAGCAGATGTCCACTAGTGCATCCGTGCCATCGGGGTGTGGCCATACCACTGGCAATGCCCTGAGCCCGAGATCGGCGTAGTCGTCGCGTGCGGCCTCATCGAGGTTCATCTTGTCGATGATGAGGTGCGTGTGGCCACCTCGCTGCGCGCGCCGAATGGCGTCAAGAAACTGCCGCCTTCCCCCGGCCTCGTCTTGGTTGATCCAGCATGGCGAAAGCCCTGCCTGGCGCAGCAGAGCGTACAGGGTGCGGGAGAATGTGGACTTGCCGCAGCCCTGCGGACCAACGCAGACGACAGCGTCGGGGTCGCTGGTGACGGCGTCGTCACCGGACGGCTCGTAGTGCATCACTTGGGACCGCACGTGCGCATCGGCGGCGACACACTGCGTGAACTGGCTTTGCAGCGTGATCCATCGGCGGCGCAGGTCTTGCAGCCCGCCGAGGTCCGTTCGCGCCGTTTGCCGCCCCGTCACATGCAGCCACGCTGCAAACCGCACAAGGTAGTCGAGGCGTTCCGCTTCCCAGTCGCCGAGGCACCGGCGCACCTCCTCTGGCAGCCCGGCGAGCTTGCCTGCGAGCCTCGAGCGGAGCGCCACACCGCACAAACGGTGCGTGACGATGGCCTCCTGCGCCGCACGCTCCATTGCGTATGCGTGGGACCGCTGCCTCCACATCCGCACAACAACCCCCGCCTCGTTGCAGCCGTACAACACCGCACCCTTACAGTTAAGACGACGCGCCATGCCGTCTCGCAGGGCTG
>NW_905751.1:0-977 GCF_000209065.1 Trypanosoma cruzi | reverse complement strand
TGATGATCCCTTGCTTCTCTTCCGCCGTTCACAGAAGGCGCTACGGACTGAGGCACGCCATGTCAATATGAAGGAGGTCCTTTCTCGCTCGCTCTCGGGCTTATTTGACGGGCCGGGCGAGGCGAGCAATCCATTTTCTCCAGCAGCTGGGTCGCAATCGTCTTCTGCATGGAGCCCTTTGGTCGCCAACAGCATCACCAGTCAATTCCTCTCAAATGTGCAACAGCGGAAGAAACAGACCTTCGAGCGCCTCCTGCAGAAGGAAATTGCGAACTCCCAGCTTTCCACCTCCCGTCTTACCCCAGATGACGGGGAACCCGATGATCGTATACCAGAACTTGTCATTGGAGACGAAACAGCCGTTATGGAACCGCCATCCATGGGGCATGATGCTCTCCTCATGGATGCTGGCACAACTTCATCCCAGGCAGATACACTTCTGATGGGCAATACCACGTCCCGAGGATTTGTTGAACTTGACGAGGAGGCGGAGCAGGCACAATCAGAGGCGTTAATGCGCAAGCACGAACTCTGGCGTCTGCGACAGAAACACCTGCGGGAGCGACTTCGTGCGGAAGAGAGTATCCCTCAACTGAAGCGAGGAGACCACCAGGCATCACTGCGTGGGCAACCCCAAACGACTGTTCCGATGAACTTCGTCACCCAGTCCACCTCCTCGCTCTCTACAGCGCGCGGTACTACGGCGGATGTTGATGGACCCACGGAAACTCTCGTGTTGGCGCATTGTAGCATCATTCAACAGTCACAGAGCCTTGCGCTTGGACTCTCTGCCGATCATATTGAGATGATTCGCCGTGCAAACAATTTTGACAACACTTCAAGCCAGCGGTTGGTCGTTTTTGAAACGAAAAGCAGAATGAAGAGAGAGGGACTCGCCCATTTACAACAATGAAGACATTATGTGAAAGAATGGAGCAATAAGAATGGGGCGGATGGAGTTATGGCAATTTTATGCG
>NW_905750.1:0-977 GCF_000209065.1 Trypanosoma cruzi | reverse complement strand
ACGCGCGGCGCAACGCAGCCGGGTTATTCTCGCAACATTTCCGCGCTCGGACGGCGCCGACTGCGACGGGAAAGGTGGGTGCGCGAATATTCCCGAGTGCACCACGCTCCCCCCAGGGAAACTCGCATGCGCTAAAGCACCGCACCATGACGGTGCACATCGCACAATAATTGTTTCACGCACGGAACGCGCGGCGCAACGCAGCCGGGTTATTCTCGCAACATTTCCGCGCTCGGACGGCGCCGGCTGCGACGGGAAAGGTGGGTGCGCGAATATTCCCGAGTGCACCACGCTCCCCCCAGGGAAACTCGCATGCGCTAAAGCACCGCACCATGACGGTGCACATCGCACAATAATTGTTTCACGCACGGAACACGCGGCGCAACCCAGCCGGGTTATTGTCGCAACATTTCCGCGCTCGGACGGCGCCGGCTGCGACGGGAAAGGTGGGTGCGCGAATATTCCCGAGTGCACCACGCTCCCCCCAGAGAAACTCGCATGCGCTAAAGCACCGCACCATGACGGTGCACATCGCACAATAATTGTTTCACGCACGGAACACGCGGCGCAACCCAGCCGGGTTATTGTCGGAACAAACCTCGCATTGATTTGAGTCACGAAAAAGTTCGTGAAATCTTTGGGTTAGAAAAAACGAAGATCAACCAAAAAACAAGGATTAAGAAAAAAATTTAGTGGGAGGGGGTACCCCTAAATAAAATAAAAAAAAGTAATAGCCTAGAGTAGAAGGCGCCTTATGGGCGATCGATAACCTTATGGGGGATGATAACACCTTATGCGGGATGATAACACACCTTATGCGGGATCGATAACCTTATGGGGGATGATAACACACCTTATGCGGGATGATAACATCTTATGCGGGATGATAACACACCTTATGCGGGATGATAACACACCTTATGCGGGACGATAACACCTTATGCGGGACGATAACACCTTATGCGGGATGATAACAC
>NW_905749.1:0-977 GCF_000209065.1 Trypanosoma cruzi | reverse complement strand
TCAGTCGCGGCGGGTGGACTGGCGGCAACGCCATGCCCCCGCAACTATAGATAGATTAGCAACGGTGATAGGAAGGGAGCAAGACACTTGTGGCTGCTCGGCTGACGGCCACACGTAGATATATATATATACACATGTGTGTGTGTGCGTGTGCAGTGAGGCACGCTCCCCTCTGTGATCACCAGTCCTCATGGGCGTCCAGCTGCACCTTCTCTCTCTTTCTCTCCTTTTTTTTCTTTCTTTTTGCCCCTCGCTCTCACACACCGCGCAGAACCAAGCAACCAAGCACACAGCTAAACAAACACAGCAAGATGGCGAAGGGCAAGAAGAGCGGCGAGGCGAAGGGGACGCAGAAGCGCCAGAAGAAGATCCTGCGCGAGAACGTCCGTGGAATCACCCGCGGGTCCATCCGCCGCCTGGCGCGCCGTGGCGGCGTGAAGCGCATCTCCGGCATCATCTACGACGAGGTGCGTGGCGTGATCAAGTCGTTCGTGGAGGGCGTCGTGCGCGACGCCACGGCGTACACGGAGTACTCCCGCAAGAAGACCGTCACGGCCGTGGACGTCGTGAACGCGCTGCGCAAGCGCGGCAAGATCCTGTACGGCTACGCGTGAGGACCCACTTGTTAGAGGCATCAGTCGCGGCGGGTGGACTGGCGGCAACGCCATGCCCCCGCAACTATAGATAGATTAGCAACGGTGATAGGAAGGGAGCAAGACACTTGGGGCTGCTCGGCTGACGGCCACACGTAGATATATATATATATATACACATGTGTGTGTGTGCGTGTGCAGTGAGGCACGCTCCCCTCTGTGATCACCAGTCCTCATGGGCGTCCAGCTGCACCTTCTCTCTCTTTCTCTCCTTTTTTTCCTTTCTTTTTGCCCCTCGCTCTCACACACCGCGCAGAACCAAGCAACCAAGCACACAGCTAAACAAACACAGCAAGAGGCGAAGGGCAAGAAGAGCGGCGAGGC
>NW_905748.1:0-977 GCF_000209065.1 Trypanosoma cruzi | reverse complement strand
GGGGAGGACCCCAAAGACTACCACTTCGTAACTGATAATATGTTTAATCCTATCAAAGTGCACCATTTCACTAGAGTGGCAACCGGGAATATATTTACTTTGGTTAATCCTTGGGGAATTGGCGAACCCACTGCTTTTTCACTTACCTTTTTTCTCCCACCTTGTCAATTGCTTTTAGATAAGTTTATTGTCCGGCCAGCATCCCGGGGGAATATTTTGGTTTATTTCTTTGAATACACCTACCTCCACGGCACTCCTGCCACCGCTGCGCAGCACACACACACCCACACACACACACGGGCACGTCCCCTGCGTCTCTCTGCATCACCCTTCTCCCCCTCGCACCCTGCACTCCCTAGTTCGTTTACAAGATCTTAAGCAACTCACCTTGGCGATGGCGGCTCGGTCCATGGACCACACACAGTGGCTGGCGAAGCTTGTGGCCTTTGACACGACGAGCCGCAACTCGAACATTGAGCTCATCCACTACTGCAAGGACTACCTGGAGGGGCTTGGTGTCAAGTGCACCCTGATACACAACGCCGAGAGGAACAAGGCAAACCTGTGGGCGACGCTGCCGGGCGACGGCGGCGTGACGAAGGGCGGCATCATTCTCTCCGGCCACACGGACGTGGTCCCGGTGGACGGGCAGAAGTGGGACAGCGATCCGTTTACGCTGACGGAGCGGGATGGGAAACTGTACGGTCGCGGCACGTCGGACATGAAGGGCTTTGTTGCCGTGTGCATGTCTCTTGCCCCCGAGCTCCTCAAGATGAGGCGCGCGAAGCCGATCCACTTTGCGTGGTCGTACGACGAGGAGGTGAGCTGTCTCGGCGGCATGGAGCTGGCGGAGTTTGCGCGGGACCACGACGTCAGGGCGGAAGGCTGCATCATTGGGGAGCCGACCGGCATGACTGTTGTGATTGCTCACAAGGGCACCTCCCACTTTTGGGTGCGTGTGCGGGGCAAGGCGGCGC
>NW_905747.1:0-977 GCF_000209065.1 Trypanosoma cruzi | reverse complement strand
CCGCGACATCAAGACAGCCCATATTCTTCTTTGCAGCAACGGGCTTGTGAAGCTCGGGGACTTTTGCTTCAGCAAAATGTATTCCGCCACGGTCTCGGGCGATGTCGGCAAGACATTCTGTGGCACGCCGTACTATGTGGCGCCGGAGATATGGCGCAGGAAACCGTACAGCAAGAAGGCCGATATCTTTTCCCTGGGGGTGTTGCTGTATGAGCTGCTGACACTGAAGCGGCCGTTTGATGGCGAGAATATGCAGGAGGTGATGCAGAAGGCGCTAGCCGGGAGGTACGATCCGCTGCCACCGACGATTAGCCCCGAGATGGCGGAGGTTGTGACGTCGCTTCTCTGCGGGGACCCGCACGCCCGTCCCTCGAGCAGCAAACTGCTGAACATGCCCATCTGCAAGTTGTTTGTTTCTGGCCTGCTCGAGATTGTGCAGACGCAGCCCTCCTTTGCGGGCCCGCTACGTGACACGATATCCACGCACATTCAGAGCGTAAAGCAGTCACTGAAGGAGGAGCGGCGTGTGACTGTGAGGCAAATGGAGGAGTCTCAGTCGGCTGCAGCCGCGTCCACGACGATCCTAGAGGGGGCGACCCCCATGGGGAGCGTGGGGGACCTCACACTGTATGAAGGCATTGTGAAGAAGCAGAGCGGTGATCTCGCGTGGAAGCGCCGGTATTTGTGCATCCGCGGGGCACTCGAGGAGGGCGAGCGGCTGGATGCGGGCAGGATGCCGAAATTCAAGAGCCTGGACCTTGTGTTGGCCGTATCGAAGGAGACAATGCGGCAGCAGTGCATCACGACGCCATTCTTTGAGTTGGAGGACGTGTTCCCTGTTGCAAGCAAGTACACGGGGTCGAATGCACAGCATGTGTTTGCCGTGGCCTTCAAAACGGGAAGGCGCCTTCTTTTTCAGGCACGCGGTGATCCTGAGCGAGATGCGTGGATGCAAAAGATTCAGCAGACTCTTGGTA
>NW_905746.1:0-977 GCF_000209065.1 Trypanosoma cruzi | reverse complement strand
GATACAACACGACGTGTCGATTATCCAAGTTTGCAGCGGCTGCCCCGGACGTTAGATACGGGACGACGTGTCGAATTATCCAAGTTGCAGCGGCTGCCCCGGACGTTGGATACAACACGACGAATCGTAGTAACCACGCTGCGGCGGCGCACCCTAAACATGTCGTTTTCGTTTTCCAGGGGACAACGCAAATGTGCTCGATTGTTCGAAGATCGAAATTAATACTTTACGTGAAAAGGGGTCGCGCGACCGCATTTTTATAGCTCAGTGGCAAACACGCTCACAATGTCATCCGGGGACGCGGGTTCGATTCCCGCAGAAGCCTAAGTTTTTCCCATTTTTTTTTGAATTCTTGTTTCATATTGCTTTTTAAACTTCTGGTTTGCAGGACGGTGTGCGAGTTCTGCAATCGCACTGATTCCATCTGTTTCGTGGTTTGTGCGGCTGCGGCTGCGGTGGTGGCCGCGTGAGAGTGAGTGTGAGAGAGCCATGCACCGCCCGCACACACACTCTTCCTTCTCTCTCTGTGTGTGTGTGTCCCCTTGCATGGACTCTCGCCCTCACCTCACCCCACGAGACACACACAATAATGTGCCCATTGTATATATGCATGCACACCCATGCAGGCCCGTTGGTGCTCTCTTTTGCACGACACGCACCGCTGCCGTCCTGCCTGGCTGCATGGACGGAGCACCGTAACTGTTTCTGTTTTGTTTTTATTGCATTGAGTGGGCGACCTCTCTCTCTCTCCCTCTGTGTGTGTGTTTTGCTTTACGGGAGTAATGAGAGTGTGTGTGCGCTGGTCGTCCCACGCTTCGGCTTTTTGTTTTGTTTTCCTTTTTGATTTTGTGGTTGAGTGCACCCATTCCGCGGCTGCGTGTGTGTGTGTGTGTGTGTGTGCGATGATATGAGTAATTTGCGTGTGTGCTATCTGCCTCTCTCTGCCGTTGCTTCTTCAGACTCTCTTGGGGCGCACA
>NW_905745.1:0-977 GCF_000209065.1 Trypanosoma cruzi | reverse complement strand
CCCCCAAACAGGAAAAACATTAAAGAAAACGCGATTCTTTTTTTTGTCCTTACTGCCGGGGTTGGCCGCCGCAAGAAATAAAAAATGGTAGGGCGGTGGCCCCGGACGCTAGATACAGCACGACGTGTCGAATTATCCAAGTTGCAGCGGCTGCCCCGGACGTTAGATACGGGACGACGTGTCGAATTATCCAAGTTGCAGCGGCTGCCCCGGACGTTAGATACAGCACGACGTGTCGAATTATCCAAGCTGCAGCGGTGGCCTCGGGCGTTAGATATATGACGACTTACAGTAGTAACCACGCTGCGGCTGCGCATCCTAAACACGTCTTTTTCGTTTTCCAGGGGACAACGCAAATGTGCTCGATTGTTCGAAGATCGACATTAATACTTTACGTGAAAAGGAGTCGCGCGACCGCATTTTTTTAGCTCAGTCGCAAACACGCTCACAATGTCATCCGGGGAACGCGGGTTCGATTCCCGCAGAAGCCTAAGTTTTTTCCATTTTTTTTTTTTTGAATTCTTGTTTCATATTGCTTTTTAACTTTCTGGTTTGCAGGACGGTGTGCGAGTTCTGCAATCGCACTGATTCCATCTGTTTCGTGGTTTGTGCGGCTGCGGCTGCGGTGGTGGCCGCGTGAGAGTGAGTGTGAGAGAGCCATGCACCGCCCGCATACACACACTTCCTTCTCTCTCTGTGTGTGTGTCCCCTTGCATGGACTCTCGTCGTCGCCTCACCCCACGAAGCACACACAATAATGTGCCCATTGTATATATGCATGCACACCCATGCAGGCCCGTTGGTGCTCTCTTTTGCACGACACGCACCGCTGCCGTCCTGCCTGGCTGCATGGGCGGAGCACCGTAACTGTTTCTGTTTTGTTTTCATTGCATTGAGTGGGCGACCTCTCTCTCTCTCCCTGTGTGTGTGTTTTGCTTTACGGGAGCAATGAGAGTGTGTGTGCGCTGGTAGTCCCA
>NW_905744.1:0-977 GCF_000209065.1 Trypanosoma cruzi | reverse complement strand
GCGGCTGCCCCGGACGTTAGATACGGGACGACGTGTCGAATTATCCAAGTTGCAGCGGCTGCCTCGGACGTTAGATACAGCACGACGTGTCGAATTATCCAAGCTGCAGCGGTGGCCTCGGGCGTTAGATATATGACGACTTACAGTAGTAACCACGCTGCGGCTGCGCATCCTAAACACGTCTTTTTCGTTTTCCAGGGGACAACGCAAATGTGCTCGATTGTTCGAAGATCGACATTAATACTTTACGTGAAAAGGAGTCGCGCGACCGCATTTTTTTAGCTCAGTGGCAAACACGCTCACAATGTCATCCGGGGACGCGGGTTCGATTCCCGCAGAAGCCTAAGTTTTTTCCATTTTTTTTTTTTTGAATTCTTGTTTCATATTGCTTTTTAAACTTCTGGTTTGCAGGACGGTGTGCGAGTTCTGCAATCGCACTGATTCCATCTGTTTCGTGGTTTGTGCGGCTGCGGCTGCGGTGGTGGCCGCGTGAGAGTGAGTGTGAGAGAGCCATGCACCGCCCGCATACACACACTTCCTTCTCTCTCTGTGTGTGTGTCCCCTTGCATGGACTCTCGTCGTCGCCTCACCCCACGAAGCACACACAATAATGTGCCCATTGTATATATGCATGCACACCCATGCAGGCCCGTTGGTGCTCTCTTTTGCACGACACGCACCGCTGCCGTCCTGCCTGGCTGCATGGGCGGAGCACCGTAACTGTTTCTGTTTTGTTTTCATTGCATTGAGTGGGCGACCCTTCTCTCTCTCTCCCTGTGTGTGTGTTTTGCTTTACGGGAGCAATGAGAGTGTGTGTGCGCTGGTAGTCCCACGCTTCGGCTTTTTGTTTTGTTTTTCTTTTTGATTTTGTGGTTGAGTGCACCCATTCCGCGGCTGCGTGTGTGTGTGTGTGATGATATGAGTAATTTGCGTGTGTGCTATCTGCCTCTCTCTGCCGTTGCTTTCTTCAGACTCTC
>NW_905743.1:0-977 GCF_000209065.1 Trypanosoma cruzi | reverse complement strand
GCGAAACGGCCCAGCAAGCCACGCCGAATGAAGAGAATAAATCGATGCAACGGGGCTCAGACCTGCAGCCACAAGACCCACAG
This sequence comes from Trypanosoma cruzi, assembly GCF_000209065.1. NCBI lineage: Eukaryota > Euglenozoa > Kinetoplastea > Trypanosomatida > Trypanosomatidae > Trypanosoma > Trypanosoma cruzi. Next base: position 894 of record NW_905743.1, on the reverse strand, counting down.
CCAGCGGAATTAACGGAGGTTACCGATGTTGAAATGTCCTCTGGAAGTTATGCTGAAGAAATGCCAGAGGAGGAGGGAGAAGCGGATGGCAGGAGTGGCGGATCAACGTCTTCAGTGGGTGCATCATCGGATATGGATACGGCCACCGAAACAGTTGACAGTGAGCGCCAATTGCAACAAAGCACTGAGCTTTCCACTGAAAATGAAGGCCTGCGGTCCACTGGAACCGGAACCACTGGCGCGGAGCAAAGCCTCGGCCTCGAGGCGGGGGACAGAAATCCCGAGAGAACAATGGGCTCAGACAGCAGCCTCACTCCTTCAGGGATTGACGCCGAACCGACATTCGCGGAGGACACCGACGACGTCTCTCGGACTGAGGGAACCGAAGTTTCTTTTGAAGAAGGCAAGGAGGTGCCACAGACGGTCGACACCAAACCGGAGAATACAAACGCCACGCCTGGAGGCGAAGGGATCCCCTCAACAAAAGGCGCGGCACGACACTCGGACAACGACACCTTCACCGGGGAAATTGCGGAGTTGCTGTCCATGGGTCTGAGCCGTGACAGCACTGTGCATGTGTGTGTGTATTTCGTGTGTTGTTGCTGCTTCTTCTACCGGGGCTGTGGGGCATTGTGGCTCTTTGAGGAGTGATTGGGTGCCGCGTGGGACACTTGCGCCCTCCCCTTCACCAACACACACACACACACACCGCTAGGAATAAATTTTGCTACGCAGAGAACAATTTCTTTTCATTTTTTGAATTGTTTTCTTATCTTGCTTGTTGCCTTGGGGCAGCCACCATGGATTTTTTTTTGCTTTTATTGTTTCTTCTGCACTCTTCCCTGTGAGGGGCGCCCGTGTGTTTTCCGCCCAAATGGCTCGCTCGCACACCAC
>NW_905742.1:0-977 GCF_000209065.1 Trypanosoma cruzi | reverse complement strand
GTCTGCATCAAGTGAATTCAGAGTTAATCGCACCATATTGCGTACTTGCTCCCTCGTAAAAAAAATCGCTACATTTGGTGTAAGGCACATCATCTGTGTCAGGATGGCTACCGCATAATAACATGCAAGTTGTCTGTCAAGCTTAATAATGGATGCCAGGAGGTGATCTTTTCGTTGGTCCTTCCGTCTTCGCCAGAGGGTAGTGAAGCTGCTGGATTCATTTGCGGTATCCACCGTGAAAAATGCCATCCTCGCCATTTTGAGTAGTGAAATCAATCTCATGTTGACAAAAATCATTGGGTCGTCCACCCACCTCGGAATGTTCAAACCAAGTCACAGCTCCCATTACGGTCACGTTTGCGTTATACGCCGTGCCTCTTGAGATGGCCTTAATGTTGTCACTCGCACACTCCAGGATGAGGAAGTGATGAGAAACGATGTCCGCTGTCTTCATAGAGACCAAATTATTCACTTCTTCCTTTGTTAAGGCGGTTGCAAACATCTGAACACTCTTCATACCTCCATTGAAATGAGTATCATCACTCTCCGACGAGCCACCAAAGAAAAGCTCATTTTCGAGTAACGCACATCTATGAGTAAATATCATCTCAGACTGAAAAACACCGCCCTTGTAAAGAGAAAATGTTGTTCCGTCCTGTACCATTGTCAATTGTATCCAACGCAAAGTATCTGTATACTGAATAGGAAACTTGCAGAGTGATGAAACACTATCCCCGACCCTCATCCAGCCACAGTAGAAGAAGGAATTTTGAATATGCGCCACAAGCCTCCATCCTCCTGTGATGGCTTTTTGATGAAGCACGACTTGCATTGCTGAACTTTCAAATAAATACAGGTGCATATCAAGCGTAAATTTATGCCCCAAAGGACGTTCCCCTGTAACGCATATATAACCCCCAAGAAAACGGATCCCCTCACTCAATGATGGATCACAGTGATCCACAGAAACGTCCTCA
>NW_905741.1:0-977 GCF_000209065.1 Trypanosoma cruzi | reverse complement strand
GTCAGTTGAATGCATGGGGATGGCTGCTATTAATGAAAGAAGTTCATTAGAGTCTACCAGCGGCAGTTGGTTTCTTGTCGTGACTAAAGGAGATATCAAATTCAACAAATTCTCATCTTGCAGGGGCTGTAAAAGTGCATTGTAGAATGCACGATTGTTATGAAGGATATTTTCCAAAAACCTTGACGCGGTATGAGGATGTAAAAGAACCCCAATTAGACACGTCAAGTAAGGTGATGATCTAAATTGACCTACTAATGCGCCTGAAAGGTATGCATTCCGTACAATGGGGTGCTCACCAGAAACCAGTGAAAATGTTTTACTAATACACGCTGCCGCTATTGAAGGCGCAACCTCATACTCAGTCACCACCACCTTTGTTGAGGTGTTGCTACAGGCTCTGGCAGCAAAGATATTTAAAATCCGTACCGGAGTGACATCCACTTCATCTTCATACACTTCAACATCCGCGTCACCACTAGTGATGCCGAGAGATTCATTTAAATAGCTAAGGGCAGGTGATAAATCCTCCCAGCACTTACGTGTATCTTTTAAACTGCAACTCGTGTTCGCATCTTTCTGTGACGGGAAATCCACTGAAGATGATCCATCTCCAAAGGTAAACCTCTCGTGCGAGTCGTCCACAAAATCATCACAGGGGTCTCGAAGCAATTGCATGAGAGACCCCGAGACTATATCGTAGACACCGTTGATGAGGGGTGGTAGCTTAACGATGTCACAGCGGGGTGCCAAGGGTGCCTCACTCTGAGCACGGCCTTTTTTTTCCACAGAAGGGGTCGTCCGTCCACGTTGGGATTGAAGGGATGTTCTTCGTGGTAAGATGGTATGAATATACACATCGGCATTCTCTGCGTTGGAAAAGGAAGAGTTCAAAACAATTTTAAGGTATCGTGCAAATGCATCCAAATTCCAGCGGAGATGGTTTTGAAGCCTCTTTCGGAAATGTACCCAAATTC
>NW_905740.1:0-977 GCF_000209065.1 Trypanosoma cruzi | reverse complement strand
CTGTATTTAAGACCATTTTGGTTACCGCGTTGATTACACTAACTCTCAGGTTTATTGTTTTAATGGTGGAGGCCTTCTTGCTTCGGATCAAACACCTGCTGCACATATTTCTATCGCGGCTGAGTTGAGAAAGCTTGCATCCAAGAAAATTGAAACATTCCGTACGTACCTTGGCGGGACTGCCGAGTACACAGCGAATTCGACGCCGCCCGAACAAAGGTGTCTACGTGGTGAGCGTCGGGCATCGTTAAAATGTATTTACAAGTGGAAAGAGGGTGCGTTTCTCGACTCCTCATCCGATGGTCATGGTGTTTCGTTTTTCAGGGGTACAGTGTATACGCTTATTGGCGCGGGGCCAATGAACGGGTACGATGCTTATTGGGGCAATAAGTTGCCTGGGCACGGCCAGTTGTTCTTAATGCTTCGTATGGATACGGATCAAAACGATAAGAATGCGACGTGGTATGACGGGCAAGGTGTGCCCAGGTACGATGGAGAAACGCCCGAAGACACATTTGGCGTTGTCTGTGAGACTCAAGAAGGGTACGTCGTCAGCACTACGACGCTTCCACCGACTGTGAAAATTTCGTGGGTGCGGAAGAATTGGTATTTTGTCTTGATTGCAATATTGGTGCCGGTTATTGTTGCCGTCACGCTAATCACTGTCTGCTTCTGCCGTTGCCGCGGTGCTGACGATGAATCTAAGTGGGTGGTGCACATGGTCTTGCGGGAGGTGAACGGCAAGCCCTTTCATGTAACTGAAGGGGATGGTGGAATCTACAGCGATGACAGCCCGATGATGCGCTATTCAACGTTGGGTGATGTGGTGCCCATGACTACCCCCTCTGGATACGAAGAAGCTGATGCTCCTAAGGCGATAAAGAGTGAATGAACCACTGTGTACGAGTACGGGGATGTGTTTTAGGTTTTTTTCTTTTTTCATTGTTTACGCCTCTTTGCCGCATTTTGTGTATGCA
>NW_905739.1:0-977 GCF_000209065.1 Trypanosoma cruzi | reverse complement strand
GACATTGGCGACCTGGACAAGGGGAAGTTTCTTGTGCCGTCGGACCTCACCGTGGGGCAATTTGTACTGGTGCTTCGGAAGCGCGTGAGGGTGGACGCGGACGAGGCGATATTTCTTTTTGTCAATGGCGCAGTGCCTCCCACCACGGCACAAATGTCGGACCTCTACGCACATCACAAGGACGAGGACGGCTTTCTTTACATAAAGTACTCGGGTGAGGCAACTTTTGGTTCTTGGTGATGCGTGTGTCCGTGCGCGTATATATGCATGCTGCTTTCATGGCGAGGTTAAGCATGATGCAGGGCCCTTTCACTCCCTATTGAATTCCCAGAATAGAGACGGTAGTTTAACACGATGCTCTTTGCGCTATTATCATACAGTTTGTTTTTGTAGTGATCCGCGACTAACCTTCCTTTTTTCTTATTTATTTTTCTGCTTTTTGATGTATGTTTGCGTGTGTTTCCCTTACCTTTGCGGTTGCGTGTCACTGGGGGTCACTGAGGACTATGGGGGAAGGGCACTGTTGGTTGCGCTTTGGTCAGGTTATTTGAATCAAGAGCAGCAGGCATTTTTTTCTTCCGATCGTACGCGTGTTGCCCCATAATTTTTTTTCAGTTTTAGCGAAGCAAGAGCTTGAGAGAAATCTTGCAGTAGGGCATTGGTCCCTGTGGTGCTTTTGAAGTTTTGCTTTGTATCCTCTTTTTCCTCATGTCTCTGCAGATGTATGTATGTGTGTTTGTTTCGTGAGGTGCGGGCAATATACTTCTTGTTTTTGGTTCACTTTTTTTTTTTTTTTTTTTTTTTTTTTTAGCCAAGACATCGACAAGTTTAACCAGCAATGAAGAAAGGGTTTGAGAGCCGATATAAGTTATCCCACTCGTTTGAGTCCCGCCAAAAAGAGGCGGCGAAGGTTCGTGAACGACATCCTGACCGACTTCCCATCATCTGCGAGAAGGTGGACGACTCCGACATTGGCG
>NW_905738.1:0-977 GCF_000209065.1 Trypanosoma cruzi | reverse complement strand
ACCAAATGTTTTTGCACACGGTCATACATGTAAAATGAGCAATCCAAATAAACTCATACAATGAAGCAAAGAGAGAAACAGAAGGGAAACGCATGTATGTGTACATGTGTTGTTGTTGTTGTTGTTGTTGCAGTGGTTGCCCCCGCAAAAAAGCGCATAAACAAAAATAATTAGGAGCCGCCGTGTTAAATTGGAGGACCCATGAAAATAAAATAAAAAGTAAGAAAAGGGCAAGTGTCGCCGCAAAACATGATGCTCAAAGGAAAGAGACACGCCACATCTAGCAGAGCAAAAAGAAGAAAAAGGGGGGAGGGGGGACATTGACGGGTAAACACACACATAAAGAGAGAAAAAAGCATCGGCTACTCGGAGAAAAAAAGAGGAGATGAAATCCCCCTTCTCAACTATAAATTCTCTGCCGCATCAACCGTGCTTGCCGACGCGGCTGAGAGCTGCGAAAGGGACAGAAGACCATCGTCAAAGCGCAGCTGTACAACGCAATCTGCCTCCCTCTCATCAACCTCATTCTCTTCCGCATTGTCATTGGCGTCATTAGGGCAAAGAATAGGCGGTGAGAAGCCTATAAAATTTCCAATTTGCGTTGTGGCCAGGCCGCTCCTATCACTTGTGCTGTGTGTGTTGCGTGGACGGCTGAGACTCGCCCCTTGGCTTGATGTCGCCACCTCCTCCGAGCCACTCTTTAGCGTTTCGCCATTGGCAATGGCCCTCCCTGAACAAATCCATTCTCTCTGCGGGGCAGAAGAGATATTAGGGGTGGTCAGGTCAGGTGCACTTGTAATGCGTTCCGTGGAATGGGAAGAACTAACCGTTACAAAACTCCCATCCGAAAGAGAACGACTGCAAGCAGCAGTAGCAACCCACTTGCAAGTAGCACTATTGCTGCTGTTGATACTATTCTGACTACTACCGCCCCCACCACTTCTGTTGTTTGTTTGCTGCTTCTTGTGAGGGGTGCG
>NW_905737.1:0-977 GCF_000209065.1 Trypanosoma cruzi | reverse complement strand
TCGAGCGGCTGCTGCACCACACGCTGTGGTCTAAATTTTTGTTTCGAATTATGAATGGTGGTGGTCAGAGGCACTCTCTTTCAATGTCTGTTTGCGTGTTCACACACTGGACGCCAAACAACCCTGAACTATCCGCTGCTTGGAGGAATGTCGCGAGATCTTGCCCACAAGGGTGCTGCACTCGGCGGATCGTTTTCGAGCGGCTGCTGCACCACACGCTGTGGTCTAAATTTTTGTTTCGAATTATGAATGGTGGTGGTCAGAGGCACTCTCTTTCAATGTCTGTTTGCGTGTTCACACACTGGACGCCAAACAACCCTGAACTATCTGCTGCTTGGAGGAATTTCGCGAGATCTTGCCCACATGGGTGCTGCACTCGGCGGATCGTTTTCGAGCGGCTGCTGCACCACACGCTGTGGTCTAAATTTTTGTTTCGAATTATGAATGGTGGTGGTCAGAGGCACTCTTTTTCAATGTCTGTTTGCGTGTTCACACACTGGACGCCAAACAACCCTGAACTATCCGCTGCTTGGAGGAATGTCGCGAGATCTTGCCCACAAGGGTGCTGCAGTCGGATAATCGTTTTCGAGCGGCTGCTGCACCACACGCTGTGGTCTAAATTTTTGTTTCGAATTATGAATGGTGGTGGTCAGAGGCACTCTCTTTCAATGTCTGTTTGCGTGTTCACACACTGGACGCCAAACAACCCGGAACTATCCGCTGCTTGGAGGAATTTCGCGAGATCTTGCCCACAAGCGTGCTGCAGTCGGATAATCGTTTTCGAGCGGCTGCTGCACCACACGCTGTGGTCTAAATTTTTGTTTCGAATTATGAATGGTGGTGGTCAGAGGCACTCTCTTTCAATGTCTGTTTGCGTGTTCACACACTGGACGCCAAACAACCCTGAACTATCCGCTGCTTGGAGGAATGTCGCGAGATCTTGCCCACAAGGGTGCTGCACTCGGATAATCGTTTCG
>NW_905736.1:0-977 GCF_000209065.1 Trypanosoma cruzi | reverse complement strand
CATGAATACATGAATACATGAATACATGAATACATGAATACATGAATACATGAATACATGAATACATGAATACATGAATACATGAATACATGAATACATGAATACATGAATACATGAATACATGAATACATGAATACATGAATACATGAATACATGAATACATGAATACATGAATACATGAATACATGAATACATGAATACATGAATACATGAATACATGAATACATGAATACATGAATACATGAATACATGAATACATGAATACATGAATACATGAATACATGAATACATGAATACATGAATACATGAATACATGAATACATGAATACATGAATACATGAATACATGAATACATGAATACATGAATACATGAATACATGAATACATGAGTACATGAATACATGAATACATGAATACATGAATACATGAATACATGAATACATGAATACATGAATACATGAATACATGAATACATGAATACATGAATACATGAATACATGAATACATGAATACATGAATACATGAATACATGAATACATGAATACATGAATACATGAATACATGAATACATGAATACATGAATACATGAATACATGAATACATGAATACATGAATACATGAATACATGAATACATGAATACATGAATACATGAATACATGAATACATGAATACATGAATACATGAATACATGAATACATGAATACATGAATACATGAATACATGAATACATGAATACATGAATACATGAATACATGAATACATGAATACATGAATACATGAATACATGAATACATGAATACATGAATACATGAATACATGAGTCCATGAATACATGAATACATGAATACATGAATACATGAATACATGAATACATGAATACATGAATACATGAATACATGAATACATGAATACATGAATACATGAATACATGAATACATGAATACATGAATACATGAATACATGAATACATGAATAC
>NW_905735.1:0-977 GCF_000209065.1 Trypanosoma cruzi | reverse complement strand
GCGGATAGTTCAGGGTTGTTTGTGTCCAGTGCATGAACACGCAAACAGATAGTGACAGAGTGTGTCTCTGACTCCCACCATTCATAATTGGAAACAAAAATTTAGACCACAACGTGTGATGCAGCAGCCGCTCGAAAACAATCAGCCGAGTGCAGCACCCTCGTGGGCAAGAGCTCGCGAAATTCCTCCAAGCAGCGGATAGTTCAGGGTTGTTTGGTGTCCAGTGCACGAACACGCAAACAGATAGTGACAGAGAGTGTCTCTGACTCCCACCATTCATAATTGGAAACAAAAATTTAGACCACAACGTGTGATGCAGCAGCCGCTCGAAAACGATCAGCCGAGTGCAGCACCCTCGTGGGCAAGAGCTCGCGAAATTCCTCCAAGCAGCGGATAGTTCAGGGTTGTTTGGTGTCCAGTGCGTGAACACGCAAACAGATAGTGACAGAGTGTGTCTCTGACTCCCACCATTCATAATTGGAAACAAAAATTTAGACCACAACGTGTGATGCAGCAGCCCCTCGAAAACGATCAGCCGAGTGCAGCACCCTTGTGGGCAAGAGCTCGCGAAATTCCTCCAAGCAGCGGATAGTTCAGGGTTGTTTGGTGTCCAGTGCACGAACACGCAAACAGATAGTGACAGAGTGTGTCTCTGACTCCCACCATTCATAATTGGAAACAAAAATTTGGGCCACAACGTGTGATGCAGCGACCGCTCGAAAACGATCAGCCGACTGCAGCACCCTTGTGGGCAAGAGCTCGCGAAATTCCTCCAAGCAGCGGATAATTCAGGGTTGTTTGGTGTCCAGTGCATGAACACGCAAACAGATAGTGACAGAGTGTGTCTCTGACTCCCACCATTCACAATCGGAAACAAAAATTTAGACCACAACGTGTGATGCAGCAGCCGCTCAAAAACGATCAGCCGAGTGCAGCACCCTCGGGGCAAGAGCTCGCGAAATCCTCCAAGCAGCGGA
>NW_905734.1:0-977 GCF_000209065.1 Trypanosoma cruzi | reverse complement strand
TCTGTGCCGTCGTACCCGCGCAGTGCGGAGCTTGTGCAGAGCACGCTGACGCTCCACGGGAACGCTGGCAGCGGGCCCGTTGTGATGGACGGCACCGTTGCGCTTGGGGGCGCCGGCGGAAAGTTTGTCGTGGGGTGCCTGACGCTGAGCGGGCAGGCGCTGCAGCCGATGGACTACAGGTCCGCCGGCATCATCGGGGAATTCCGCCCCGTGGCGTGTGGCGTGTGCGACGCCGACGTGCGCTGCTTTGCTGCTGCGACGAGGGCGATGTCGGGGTCGTGCGGCTGCCGCTGTGCTGAGGACGGGTACGGGCACGACTGCCTGCCGGTGTACCTGCCGCACGTGGACGGGTGCAACCGCACGCTCGCCCCGCCACTGCTGAGCCACACGGCGGCGCCGACGGAGACGCTGACACCGACGCCAACGTGGACGCCGGGCATGAGCGCGACGCACTACAGTCCGACGGAGACGCTGCAGGTGACAGAGACGGTAGCGCTGTCACCCACGCGGACCCCGACGGCGTCGGTGAGCAGCACTTTGTGGTGGAGCGACGTGGCGTGCCCGACACTCGCCGTGACGACGCGGCGGCTGGTGGGAGCCTGACGCAGAACGACATTCGCGGCGGTGGGAGCGCCGTCCCGACACGGCTGATGGTGGCGCTGCCGCCGCCGTTTCGGTGGGCAGGCGAACCGCAGCTCGGCACGCACCTGAGCTTCGTGCCTGTGTCGACGGCGCAGCCGCGCGGGTTCGGCGGTCCGTGGGGAGCGATGCTGCGCAACGCGACGTGGGTGCGCAACGCGACGAATCCGTCCACCGTCCTGGAGCTGGCTGTGCCCGTGCACCGCGGTTACTTCATTGGTGCCGACGAGACGATAGTCATTCGCTGCGACGCTGTGGCGGTGTTTGGCGGCTGCAAGGGTGTGCTGCTTGGGTCTTTCACGATCGCGTCCGACACGCTGCCCGCCGCCGCCAGCGCC
>NW_905733.1:0-977 GCF_000209065.1 Trypanosoma cruzi | reverse complement strand
CTCGAACACCGTGCCCGCGGAGTGCAAGTTCCTCTTCGAGTTTCGAGCGCTTCCCAACGAAACTGTCTCCAAGATGATGCAGCAGGTGCGGTCGTACGTGGAGACGCAGCTTCTCCCGGCCATGAAGGCGGAGTTTGAGGACGCTGAAATTGTTATCACGCCGCGGGATGAAACGCCGTCGTTTGAGGGCAGTGAGGAGGCGCCCATCACCAAGCTGGCATGCGCCATTATCAATAATTACAAGGTTTGGAAATTGGCTGGCTGCACGGAGGCGGGCCACTACAGTGGGATTGCCGGCGCACCAACTGTGATATGCGGACCCCATGGCGGGGCCATACACTGTGCGAATGAGTATGTTACCCCCGCGCAGCTCGACAAGTGCCGTGAGTTTGTTCTGAAGGTGGCGGAGAGCCTCAAGGCGTCCCCTGCCCACCTGTGACAATGTTGCCACCGCCAGTGTGCTGGGGCGTTATATTTACCTGAACTTTAGTGGGGTTTTGTTGAGCTTCTTTCTTTTACTACTTGTTTCTTGGGTGGGTGGGTTTGGGCTATGTTTGGCGTTGGGCGTTGGTGTGGAGGACCGTCATGGCGTGTCTCAATTTCCACACCGGCAGCTGAATGCGGGGCACTGTTTAGGGGTACATTCTGACAGCGGGGTATGTGGTAGGCACACCGTTCTTTTCTTTTCTTTTTTTGTTTTATTTCTTTGAATACACCTACCTCCACGGCACTCCTGCCACCGCTGCGCAGCACACACACCCACACACACACACACGGGCACGTCCCCTGCGTCTCTCTGCATCACCCTTCTCCCCCTCGCACCCTGCACTCCCTAGTTCGTTTACAAGATCTTAAGCAACTCACCTTGGCGATGGCGGCTCGGTCCATGGACCACACACAGTGGCTGGCGAAGCTTGTGGCCTTTGACACGACGAGCCGCAACTCGAACCTTGAGCTCATCCACTACTGCAAGGACT
>NW_905732.1:0-977 GCF_000209065.1 Trypanosoma cruzi | reverse complement strand
ATATCTGTTTGCGTGTTCACACACTGGACACCAAACAAACCCTGAACTATCCGCTGCTTGGAGGAATTTCGCGAGCTCTTGCCCACACGGGTGCTGCACTCGGCTGATCGTTTTCGAGCGGCCGCTGCATCACACGTTGTGGTCCAAATTTTTGTTTCCGATTGTGAATGGTGGGAGTCAGAGACACTCTCTGTCAATATCTGTTTGCGTGTTCACACACTGGATACCAAACAACCCTGAACTATCCGCTGCTTGGAGGAATTTCGCGAGCTCTTGCCCACAAGGGTGCTGCACTCGGCTGATCGTTTTCGAGCGGCTGCTGCATCACACGTTGTGGTCCAAATTTTTGTTTCCGATTGTGAATGGTGGGAGTCAGAGGCACTCTCTGTCAATACCTGTTTGCGTGTTCACACACTGGACACCAAACAACCCTGAACTATCCGCTGCTTGGAGGAATTTCGCGAGCTCTTGCCCACACGGGTGCTGCACTCGGCTGATCGTTTTCGAGCGGCTGCTGCATCACACGTTGTGGTCCAAATTTTTGTTTCCGATTGTGAATGGTGGGAGTCAGAGGCACTCTCTGTCAATACCTGTTTGCGTGTTCACACACTGGACACCAAACAACCCTGAACTATCCGCTGCTTGGAGGAATTTCGCGAGCTCTTGCCCACAAGGGTGCTGCACTCGGCTGATCGTTTTCGAGCGGCTGCTGCATCACACGTTGTGGTCCAAATTTTTGTTTCCGATTGTGAATGGTGGGAGTCAGAGACACTCTCTGTCAATATCTGTTTGCGTGTTCACACACTGGATACCAAACAACCCTGAATTATCCGCTGCTTGGAGGAATTTCGCGAGCTCTTGCCCACACGGGTGCTGCACTCGGCTGATCGTTTTCGAGCGGCCGCTGCATCACACGTTGTGGTCCAAATTTTTGTTTCCGATTGTGAATGGTGGGAGTCAGAGACACTCTCTGTCAA
>NW_905731.1:0-977 GCF_000209065.1 Trypanosoma cruzi | reverse complement strand
ACTGCCTACGACCTTAATGCCCAGGCTGAGGGCCGTTCCCCGCGCTCCCCCTCTCCGCTCCCTCCCCTTCCATTTCCCTCTCCCCGCACGCGTGGAATGATGAGAGCAAGGACGAACGAATTGCCGGAGCGCAGCCAATGACGAACGGATCCATTTTGCTTCCTCACTGACCCTTGAGTGCGTGACCCTTTTGTTTCTGGTTCCACTTCCCCCGTCCGCTGTGGGCGTGGCGGTGCGCCGGTGATGCGTCAAGCAACAACTGATGTAATGAGTCCGAGCTGGCCTGTGAGGACGCTTTTTGCCCTGACGGCGCGCCGCCGCTTCTGCCGCGGTTTGTTGCCCCGCGTGATGAACGAGCAAAGAAGGGAATCTCTTGTCGAGCCGGCGAGCCTGCGTGTCCGCGGCGCTGACATGAAGCACTTTGACCCACGACGATCCATTCCATTTCAGCCGCTGAGCCCCCCCCGATCCTCCGTCACGTGTGTGCTTTGCCTGGCCCTGTGATGATTGTGGCATCTCTCCATGGATTTCGCGTGACGCAAACTGCCTACGAACCTAATGCCAAGGCTGAGGGCCGTTCCCCGCGCTCCCCCTCTCCGCTCCCTCCCTTCCATTTCCCTCTCCCCGCACGCGTGGAATGATGAGAGCAAGGACGAACGAATTGCCGGAGCGCAGCCAATGACGAACGGATCCATTTTGCTTCCTCACTGACCCTTGAGTGCGTGACCCTTTTGTTTCTGGTTCCACTTCCCCCGTCCGCTGTGGGCGTGGCGGTGCGCCGGTGATGCGTCAAGCAACAACTGATGTAATGAGTCCGAGCTGGCCTGTGAGGACGCTTTTTGCCCTGACGGCGCGCCGCCGCTTCTGCCGCGGTTTGTTGCCCCGCGTGATGAACGAGCAAAGAAGGGAATCTCTTGTCGAGCCGGCGAGCCTGCGTGTCCGCGGCGCTGACATGAAGCACTTTGACCCACGACGAT
>NW_905730.1:0-977 GCF_000209065.1 Trypanosoma cruzi | reverse complement strand
GGAAACGTGCCCAGACGAATTGCTTGCGTGGAAATCGAGGCGCGGCAACCACCCAATTCCGTGGCGAATCGCTGGCTTGTCGCCTCTCTTCTCCGCACCGAGGCTGTGCTCAACATCGACGATGATATGAACGTGTCGTATGATGCGGCACGGTGCATGTTTTCAATTTGGTTGCGATCCCGCTCTTCGCTTGTGGCGACGGACGTGCGGGCCATTGTTGACTGCGGCAAAACAATGGAGCAGCGTAAGTACAACCTTTCGTTTGTTTATGTGGCACGAGAGCGGCTGCGAGGGATAGGCCTATCGCACAAGGTGGCTTTGCCACGGGCTCTTCTCTCCTCGCGTGTATACTACGTTGTCTTTGGGGAGTCTTTCACCGGGCTGTTAGTGTGCCCACGTACCCCAGCCTGACGAGTTCCACGTCCACTCGACAAGGTCCCATCCGTCTTATAGTGGAGGAGTTGCTCTGCGGTGGCTTTGCCTTCAACTACGCGGCGGCGAATGTCTCCGTTTTTTTTCTTGTGGCCGCATGGAACGTATTCCGTGCGTCAACGTCGGATAAAGGTCACCCCAATTCTGGTAGAGGCTGCTGTGAAGTCGTTTTCGGAGTCTAGTGCTGCTGGGCCCTCACGTTGGAGTCTGGTGTGAAGTTGAGGCGGCGCGAGTGCGCAACACGGCTTTCAATGCTCTGCTCACCGAACGGGGGCCGCACCCCCTTCCGTCCTGCGCACCAAATTTCGCAGGCAACGTGCACCGTTGGCAGATAATGTGAAAAAGAAGGAATGGTGTGTTTCCCTGTTGTAACTGTTTGTTCACTTTTGGTCCCCGCTTGTTTTCCCGACTGCTGTCGCTTTGCGTAGCAGCCACGAATAAAGAGAGAACTTAAGCTAATTTCCCCTGTCCTTGGTTCCGTGTGGCTCAATGGCGGGGCATTTTGACTGCGGACGGGAGGGATGCACGTTCGAGTCTCGTCGCGG
>NW_905729.1:0-977 GCF_000209065.1 Trypanosoma cruzi | reverse complement strand
CTGCACCGCACGCTGTGGTCTAAATTTTTGTTTCGAATTATGAATGGTGGTGGTCAGAGACACTCTCTTTCAATGTCTGTTTGCGTGTTCACACACTGGACGCCAAACAACCCTGAACTATCCGCTGCTTGGAGGAATGTCGCGAGATCTTGCCCACAGGGGTGCTGCACTCGCCGGATCGTTTTCGAGCGGCCGCTGCACCGCACGTTGTGGTCTAAATTTTTGTTTCGAATTATGAATGTTGGTGGTCAGAGACACTCTCTTTCAATGTCTGTTTGCGTGTTCACACACTGGACGCCAAACAACCCGGAACCATCCGCTGCTTGGAGGAATTTCGCGAGATCTTGCCCACAAGGGTGCTGCACTCGGCGGATCGTTTTCGAGTGGCTGCCGCACCACACGCTGTGGTCTAAATTTTTGTTTCGAATTATGAATGGTGGTGGTCAGAGACACTCTCTTTCAATGTCTGTTTGCGTGTTCACACACTGGACGCCAAACAACCCGGAACCATCCGTTGCTTGGAGGAATTTCGCGAGCTCTTGCCCACAAGGGTGCTGCACTCGGCGGATCGTTTTCGAGTGGCTGCTGCACCACACGCTGTGGTCTAAATTTTTGTTTCGAATTATGAATGGTGGTGGTCAGAGACACTCTCTTTCAATGTCTGTTTGCGTGTTCACACACTGGACGCCAAACAACCCTGAACTATCCGCTGCTTGGAGGAATTTCGCGAGATCTTGCCCACAAGGGTGCTGCACTCGCCGGATCGTTTTCGAGCGGCCGCTGCACCACACGCTGTGGTCTAAATTTTTTTTTCGAATTATGAATGGTGGTGGTCAGAGACACTCTCTTTCAATGTCTGTTTGCGTGTTCACACACTGGACGCCAAACAACCCGGAACCATCCGCTGCTTGGAGGAATTTCGCGAGATCTTGCCCACAAGGGTGCTGCACTCGGCGGATCGTTTTCGAGTGGCTGCT
>NW_905728.1:0-977 GCF_000209065.1 Trypanosoma cruzi | reverse complement strand
TCCGCTGCTTGGAGGAATGTCGCGAGATCTTGCCCACAAGGGTGCTGCAGTCGGATAATCGTTTTCGAGCGGCTGCTGCACCACACGCTGTGGTCTAAATTTTTGTTTCGAATTATGAATGGTGGTGGTCAGAGGCACTCTCTTTCAATGTCTGTTTGAGTGTTCACACACTGGACGCCAAACAACCCTGAACTATCCGCTGCTTGGAGGAATGTCGCGAGATCTTGCCCACAAGGGTGCTGCAGTCGGATAATCGTTTTCGAGCGGCTGCTGCACCACACGCTGTGGTCTATGTTTTTGTTTCGAATTATGAATGGTGGTGGTCAGAGGCACTCTCTTTCAATGTCTGTTTGCGTGTTCACACACTGGACGCCAAACAACCCTGAACTATCCGCTGCTTGGAGGAATGTCGCGAGATCTTGCCCACAAGGGTGCTGCAGTCGGATAATTGTTTTCGAGCGGCTGCTGCACCACACGCTGTGGTCTATGTTTTTGTTTCGAATTATGAATGGTGGTGGTCAGAGGCACTCTCTTTCAATGTCTGTTTGCGTGTTCACACACTGGACGCCAAACAACCCTGAACTATCCGCTGCTTGGAGGAATTTCGCGAGATCTTGCCCACAAGGGTGCTGCAGTCGGATAATCGTTTTCGAGCGGCTGCTGCACCACACGCTGTGGTCTAAATTTTTGTTTCGAATTATGAATGGTGGTGGTCAGAGACACTCTCTTTCAATGTCTGTTTGCGTGTTCACACACTGGACACCAAACAACCCTGAACTATCCGCTGCTTGGAGGAATTTCGCGAGATCTTGCCCACAAGGGTGCTGCAGTCGGATAATCGTTTTCGAGCGGCTGCTGCACCACACGCTGTGGTCTATGTTTTTGTTTCGAATTATGAATGGTGGTGGTCAGAGGCACTCTCTTTCAATGTCTGTTTGCGTGTTCACACACTGGACGCCAAACAACCCTGAACTATC
>NW_905727.1:0-977 GCF_000209065.1 Trypanosoma cruzi | reverse complement strand
TGCTTCTTTTTTCTACTTCTTTGCTTTGTGTTTCTGCAGGCACACACACAAGATGCACATTGCAGTGGATTTGAATGCTCCTTTTGTAGTGCATGTTGGCAGTTGCGTGTGGCGGCTGTTGTCTTCTTCCGTGGCCATGAGGAAAAGGGAGGAGGAAGGGAGCGCGCACCCCGAGTCTATTTTCCTGCGGGTGTGATGCGCGCGGTGGATGTGTCGTGTGCTCCGAGTGACGGCAGCCTGAGCTATCGCGTGTGTGTGTGTGTGTGTGTGTGTGTGTGTGTGTGGAGGAATTGTTCTGCTGCCAGTGCTGAGGCTCAGCATGAGAATTATACTTTCAGTGGCTTTGGTGTGCACATGCATGGCAGGAATGGTGAGCTGGGTGCTGTGTTTCATGAGGCCAATGCGATGCACACATGTAGCAACTGTGCTGCCAGCTGTGCAACGGAAGAGGAAGGGGCCACCGTTGCCTTTACGATGAATGTGACGACAAATAAATACGCCGGCCCTTATGAATTGTGGTGGCGTCAATTTCCCCCCGATGGAACCATCCATCCGCCTGCACGGAGAGGCGATGCTGACCGGACGGGCATCCGTCAGTTGCCGCCACCCCGTGAAGGGAAGGATGACACAAAATCTGGTGGGACAACTGCGCCGCAAGTTAATGCTGAGCCGTCACGTCAACACGAGGATTGGCGACAGTCTGCGGCGGCTGACGCACCCAACACCGTCGATCCGAGTCCCGCATCCAACACGGCGACCAACACGTCCGAGACGAGGCCTGAGTTTGCCAGCAGTCCGAACGAAGTGATGGTCCCGAATGCATCCACGAAGAGGCTTTTCTTTGCCTATGGTTTGAAAATATTAGTGGCGCCGAATGCATCCGGGATCATGTCTGTCACTTGTGGCGGCAGGGAACACGTTGCTGCGGATAACACGGACGAGGTGAGTGAGCACGACGCCACTGGACACAAAACTCT
>NW_905726.1:0-977 GCF_000209065.1 Trypanosoma cruzi | reverse complement strand
GAGGCCGCCGCCGGGTCGAACCGGCGGCCACAGAGTTTTTCGACGCCGCGGGCGGCCGGGCAGCGGCGCGCACCGCCGGGGGGCGGCGGAACCTCGCCTCGCGGCCGGAGGAGGGCGGCCGGCGCACCAGGGGCGCACGCTGGGAAGACACCCGACGCTCGTGGCGCGACCGCCCGGAAGAAGACGCCGGCCGGCCCGAGCACCGGGACCCCCTCACCGGGCAGCGCCGCCGCACGTGACGACGGCGGGGGAAATGCTGGCGACACAAACGGGAGAGGGCGACGTGTGCAAGGGGCCGTGGGTGTCGTCTTCTCCCTTGAAGAAGGAAAGCGGAGGAAAACACGGCGCGCATCGCTGACATCACAAAATGCGAGGAAAAAAGACAGTGGAGAGTATTGCTGCTTCGTGCGGCGCTGATCCGGACATCTTGCATGAACGCAATTCCACGGCATTGCTGAAGGAGGGTGACGGGGTCGTTTTTCTGCCGTTCCAAAATACAAACGATCACGCCTTGGCGTGTTGTTGCAGCACCCCCTTTACTCGCTGCGTGTTGTTTGCTGTCAGTTTGTTTGCTGTGTCAGACTGAGGCGAGAATGGATGTAGGTGCTGGTTTGCGTCTTCCACGGCTGCCGCCTGTGTGCTCACACTCTCTGCTTGTGACAGTCGCATCCAAACGTTCACGAGGCGGAGTCAGCAGAGGCGGCATGTGCGCAAGGACCATTGCAATTTGAGCCCTGTTTTTGTGATAATCGTGGCGGTCTCTCTTTTTGTTTTGTTTTTTTTTTTTGTTTTTTTTTTTTCTCTTTGAATAGAGACGCGCGGGCATGGCAAGAGGAAACCCGTCAGGAACCTGTTACAGCTATCGCTTTTCTCTCTCTCTTTCTATCCCTCTCTTCCCCTCTCTAGCTGCAGCTCTGTGTGTTTCCCTTTCTTTCCTTCTTTGTTCTCCACACCTCCCTATTGCTGCTGGCTTCCCT
>NW_905725.1:0-977 GCF_000209065.1 Trypanosoma cruzi | reverse complement strand
ATGCTTAAGACGCTGATAGTAAGTAGGACCAAAAAAGATAAGGTGATCAAGAGGCGACCCTGTATGGCCATTGTATAAGCACTCATTGCCGTAGCGCTGAAACTTAAGTTGATGGAGAGCCTTTCCAAAGTCCTCAACAACAACAGAGCAAAAGGGCGTGGCGTAAACTTCACTTCCTTTATAGCACGCCACCTTGCCTGCGAGTGTCTCAATAAGATGCGCCACAGTCATGCGTGAGGGAATGGCGTGTGGGTTAATAATCAAATCTGGAACAATTCCGTCACGGTTAAAAGGCATGTCTTCCTGACGGAATTGAATACCATTTGTGCCCTTTTGTCCATGACGACTGCAGAACTTATCCCCAATGTTTGGTATCTTAATGGTGCGAATCTTCACCTTGGTAAAGCGATTGCCACTGTTTTCTGTGAGCATCACCCTTTCAACCACGCCCTTTTCTGATGTTCGCGATGCAATGCTGCAATCCCTTTTAAGGAGACGTGTATCGTTCACGGCAGCATTCTCCAACTTCGCCTCGGAAATAGGAATGGTTTTACCGACAAGAATGTCGCCACCCATAACAGGCATGCCCGGTTTGATAAGACCGTCCGCGTCGAGTTTTGTGTAGTCTGCACGTTTCACACGACAAATGTTACGATCGGGATTTTCAAATGTCTCACGAACATCTTTTTTTCGCTCCTCAGTTGCCTTGTAGGAGCGCCAGAATGCGCTGCGGAAGAATCCACGCTCCACAGCAGAACGACTCATAATGATAGAGTCCTCTTGATTGTATCCAGAGTAGCAGGCGATGGCAACCACCGCGTTGTGCCCAGCCGGGAGGTCATTGCTTCGCATGTACGACATAGCCTTCGTTCGCACAAGTGGTTTTTGAGGATAAAAGAGCACATGTGCTGTTGTGTCCATGCGCATGTTAAAGTTTGACGCGTATATCCCCATGGCTTGCTTTCCCAATAGCCGAT
>NW_905724.1:0-977 GCF_000209065.1 Trypanosoma cruzi | reverse complement strand
AGATGCCACAGTACATCCACCCACACATGATGCTAAGGATTTGTTTCAACATACCCTCGAAAGCCGGACTCGCACCACCAAAAAAATGGCCAGTGAAAGTACACCCGTTGTAGTAACGCACCCAAGCAGAGAAGTTCATAGGTGGAACAAGTGGAAAGCAAAGCACTGTTTGTAACGTTGTTTACGCTCGGAAACAGCGATGAGACAATGGGATCATCAAGTTCTTCCGGTGCCGCGATTCCCCAGCCATTCAGGCGTGACTGCAGCTGACGAAAGCGTAATACCTGTTGCTCCTTTGGGAGCATGGCAAAAAGTGCCCGGTGGGCAGCCACCATGATAACAGCCCCCTCGCCTTTTTTCTCTAATGCTTCTCTTGTGGCTGTGTCTTCCGAAGGATGAAAGGGAATAAATCTATCCACAATGTCAGAAAGCAACGCCAGAGCGCTTTGACGCCTACCACTATCATTTTTCACTGCATCCATTTCCTCAGAGCGTTTCAACAGTTGTTTCACCTCTGCACGGTCCTTTTCCAGCTTTTTCAAAACTTCACTTGCTCGCGAATCAAACGCATCCACCTTGCTTAAATAGTATGAATGTTCTAGACGTATCTTACTCAGTCTTTCATTTTTCCCTCTCACAATCTCTCCAAGACGCGCCGCCTCCATAAGAGTACCAACGTATTCTGCCATTGCACTTGCAAACGGGGAAAGTTCACTGTAACGTACTTCACGCAAAGATGTATGAAGTTCTGAAAGGGACTCATATTTGATTTTACAAGGAGACACCGCCAACAATCTTGAAATAAATTTTGGGGAAGTGATGATGGATTTACCGCTATCCCATACCTCTCTTAAACTCCCTCCAGGTAGTTCCTCGCCAATAATCTTGCAAACCGCCTTCATCAGCAACGCTCCTTTTGTGGAAGGGAGCAAATTACCAAATTGTTTAATCTGCGAGATTCTTGTAGCTGCTATACG
>NW_905723.1:0-977 GCF_000209065.1 Trypanosoma cruzi | reverse complement strand
CGAAGCACACACATAATGTGCCCATTGTATATATTGCATGCACACCCATGCATGCCCGTTGGTGCTCTCTTTTGCACGACAAGCACCGCTGCCGTCCTGCCTGGCTGCATGGGCGGAGCACCGTAACTGTTTCTGTTTTGTTTTTATTGCATTGAGTGGGCGACCTCTCTCTCTCTCTCTCCCTGTGTGTGTGTTTTGCTTTACGGGAGCAATGAGAGTGTGTGCGCTGGTCGTCCCGCGCTTCGGCTTCTTGTTTTTTGTTTGTTTTACTTCTGTTGTGGTTGAGAGCACCCACTGCACTTTCATTGATTGGTGGATTGCTCAAATTGCGGATGGATGACTTTTCTCTTTTGTGTTTTTTTGTTGTTTCTTCCCACGCAATCAGCCTATGTTGGTTTAGCAAGCCACGAAAAATTTGCCCAACACCCACATCAATCGTTTATTCGCTCTACACCCCACAGTAGACTGAGACGCTGGTGCTGCTGCATGTGATGAAGTTTTTGGTGTGATTGCCAGCGGTGCTTTGCTTTCACTTTGACGTGCTCTTGATTCTTTGGCTATGTGATGCGAGCCGACGGCGCGAACTTGATCAAATTTGTTGTGAGAGACGTGATCTTTTTGGAGCAGAGGGTGCGCTGCAGATATACACTGTCATCGGGAGGAATTTGTGGGCGACCATCCGCATCAACGTATCCAGAAGGGACATGGATGATACCAGGAAGTATTGTATTTCAGAGCGGTATTACACAATGAATTTGTTGACTGAAAATTGCCACTGTGAGGATGACGTCCTGTCCTCTGCACACGGGGACATTCTCGAGAATGAAGTTGTCCCTGCTGCTGTCGACCCGCATGTGGATCGTCTGCTCGTGCAGCCACTGGAGCGTCCGTTGATTGTGCCCCCATTTGACACGGGCAGCGTTTGCAGTCGGTTCACTGTGCCTGCTGAGCATCGTTGCGCTGGTGTTGCCACATTC
>NW_905722.1:0-977 GCF_000209065.1 Trypanosoma cruzi | reverse complement strand
GGGAAGAAGAGAAAAAAGATGGCCGTCAGGATATTGACGGGGATGAGGATGACCCGCGAGAGGTGTTGGAGACGATGTCGGCTCTTCAGCAATTTGCAGTGACGTCCATGCTGCTGGGCCATCACACCCTCAGCGTCGGCCCAAGAGGTACGGGAAAAAAGACGGCTGGTCTGTTGGCCACAGGGGCGCTGACGCTGGCGCGGGGAATTCAGAGACAGGAGGAGAAGGCGATTGGTGGTGAGAAGAAGAATGACCCTAGTAATGATGGTGGAGCTGGCGATGAGGCGAAGGTGGAGATGAAGCACGAGCCCTCAGATGCGTACAAGTTTCATCCGGCTGCGCCACGAGCGATGGTTTTGGTCAGTAGCTTCCATGAAGTTCAGTGGTGCAATCGGTGGCTGCAAGACGTCTTCACGGCAGGTGCGTTTATGCCAATGACGTTTCGTCGTGGAACGGCTGAACTCACGCCGTTGCCAGTTTTGTACGAGAGTTCGTGCGACTGGGGAGGCAAATTGCCGCCGGAAACAGAGGCACGACCTCCGCCGTCACCGCTACATCCACCAATACCACCACCAGTAGCATTACTGTCGCTGCCGCCTAGCGAAGAGTCCCATCATCGTCAGCATTTTTCACATGAGGAGCGCCAGGAGGAGCGTTCATTGCACAAACGGGGGCGTGAACACTCGCGCGGTCGCCATCACCACCATCGACACAGTCATTCGCCGGCTGCCAAGGAGAGGGCATGGAGCCGTCATCGACGACATCGCAGCTCCTCACGCCATTACTCTCGAGAACGAAGGCACCGTCGAGGCCGTAGTCACGACCGTCGCCGAGATAATAAGAGGCGGGGCAGCAGGCGTCAGCACCGGCATCGCAGCGGCGACGTTAGCAGCAGTAGAAGCAGCAGACACGACAAGAAGAGGATTAGACGCGAAAGCAGTCGGTCCCGTCATCATCATCGCCACGACGACCGCCAT
>NW_905721.1:0-977 GCF_000209065.1 Trypanosoma cruzi | reverse complement strand
TCTCCCGCTCGGGCTCACCGTCGCAATCATGAACGTCTTCGAGTTGCCGCCGAGCGAGTCCTTCAGAAGAAACGTCAGTTTCGACTCGCGGTACGGCGGCATCGACCACTGGCTATCCTTGTTCTTTGTCATGTCGGCCAGCATGTCAATTACGCGCCCGAGCGTCGTCAGCGAAAGGTTGATGTGCCGCGCCTCGCTGAACTGCTGCCCAACAACCTCGGACTGCGCGACACGCTCCGACCCCGCCAGATCCACAAGGTTCATCCGGCTGTTCTTGCCAGCCGTCGTGATTGTCTGCCCAGTCGCCGTCTGCATCGACCTCTCCTCGCGCAGCAGCAGCATGAAGATCGCGTGACTGCGGCTGCTGCGGTCGTTCATCTTCGTCGCGGCGGTGTGGCGCACGCGGTTGCCGGCCTCGATGAGCCCCAGGACCTCGTCCAGACTCGACACCTCGCGCAGCTCCTGCCCCTCGATGAACACGCCACGCGTCGGGTGCTCGCGCACATCCACAAACACCTCCTCCTTCGAGCCCTTCTTCCGCTTCGCCAGCAGATCCGACACACGCTCGTTGTACACCTCGATGTACCCCACCTCCACCGACCACTTCGAGTGGCCCTCCGCCTCGATGCGCTCGCGCATTTGGAACAGCTCCAGGCACAACCGCGGCGTCACGCCAGCGTCAGCTCCGCCAACCGCGTTCGGGTCAGCACCCATCATCGTGTACGTCTTGCCGCTCCCAGTCTGCCCGTACGCAAACAGGCACGAGTTGAACCCGTTGAACGCGTGCGCCACCAGCGGCCGCCCAATCGTGGCGTACACCTCGGCCTGACCGACAGGCTCGCCGCCGCTCTCGTCGGGGCTGTCAAGCGACCAGAAGACATGGTCAAATTGAAATTTATTTTTGTCCTTGGTGGTATTATCGCGTTGTAGGGTATTGTTGGACGTCAGTGTTACACAATTGCTTTTTTTCTTGAGAA
>NW_905720.1:0-977 GCF_000209065.1 Trypanosoma cruzi | reverse complement strand
TTTTTTGGCCCCGTCATCCCCCATTCTCATTTACCCCTTTTTTGCTTTTGTTGTTCTTTTCTTTTTTTTTTTCCTCCTTCTTCTCCTTTGCACGTGTGTGTGTTGACCCCTCCCTCGCACGCATCTTCACATTCGTCATTCATCGCCACCACCAGCGGCTTGTCGCCCACGCGCCGCTCATCCCAAAAAGTAGTCAGGGAGCACACGCATTAAGTATAAAACAACACATTTTGTCTCCGCGAATGGAACCTCCGTGCAGTAGTAAATTGTCTCCACATATCGCTGGCAGGCACCGTAGTGACCAATCCACACACACATGAGACGGAACATGTTACGGAAAAAACAACCGCCGTAGCGATAGTAATACTGCTCACTCGCGCTCATAGGAGCGCAGTGGCCATGAAACAAAAAGGCCGAACAACGCGCCGATCCATCGTTTGCCGTGCAGTAGCAAGAACCCTCTCTGGGAAGGCGACTTACACAGCTCCCAACTTGCTTCGCACGACGAATCCACCTCTTGTTGCAGTGATTGGGCGCGTTTCTTTGCTTTTTCCATTTCGCATAACTTACCATCGCCAGTGACTTGAGACTTCTCAGTATTTCGTGGACAGCATCCCCCCCACCCAAGCGAGCGGCACGAACAAAAACCAACACACATGTCGTGACAACGCAGAGTCGTCCGGCGTTCTGAATCCTCTCCGCATTTAGTGGACCCAGCATGCTGTACACAAGTTTGTGTGGCTCCTGTAATAGCGCCCTTTCAAGCCCTGCAAGCGAGCCGAGGCCCCCATCACCCCCATCATCCACAAGTTCGGGAAAAAGCGGCACCAAAAACTGCGGTGGGGGACCAATGGGTGGCAATTCGATATCACCAACAATGAGTGCCCGGTCATAATCATCAAAGAAGCAGGGAAACGGCCGCTCCTCCAGCAGGAGACGATGCGGGGATCGCAAGAGTATCTGAGCATATCCCACAA
>NW_905719.1:0-977 GCF_000209065.1 Trypanosoma cruzi | reverse complement strand
TTGCCCGACGAAATCGTCGGGAAGGGCGATGGAGCTTATCCGTAAACGACGCTCGACTGTGGTGCGACGAAACACCGACAGTTCCGCTTTGGGCCAGTTATATGAGGAAAGCGAACGAGGTCGCTCGAGAGATGTGGGCGCCGTCAACGTGGGGGCAGAGAATGTCCCTAGCGGGGCAATTCACAACTTTTGCCGCACGCACGAACAGCCGATGAACGAGGAGAGTTGTGCGGTCTTTTTGATGGCAATCGATGTGGCGCCATCGACCCGACTGCAGTACGCCAGGATGCTGCGGTCTATGTTGGAAATGGATCGAACCCCGCTGGATATGGCGGCTTTGAGGTTACAAAAAGTTGCGGCGCGATCGGAGACGAAGGAAGAGATGAATCAAGTAATCCGCAGCCGGACCGATTGGAAGGAACGTGTTGTCGTACGACTTGCGTGGATAACGGCGAGTCGTTTGTTTGAGATTGCGGCCTTGACACCAAACAATTTCAAACTGGAGCCGGACGGGGCCTTAATTTTAGACTGGTCCGTGGCGCCGAAGACGGCGAGGGCGGATCCCCACCGCGCCTTGCGGTCCGTGAAGATACGAGGGCAAGACGCCTTCGACACTATAAAGCTATGCAGGACACTTCAAGGAAACGAAAAGCGCACGAATAATACGACTGCCCAAGTCGAAAGAGCTTTGGCTCCTTGGGATGCCACGGCGCATTCCATAGAACGCGGTGCGTTGAGGCACGCTGCTCAAATCGTGGAGACATACAATTTGGATCCACACGTGATCTCGCAGTTGGCGAAGCACGTCAATCCGTTTGACCTTCCCCAGAATACTGTTTGATATTTGTGGAGGTACACACAGTGCTGACCCAGGTGTCGTCGCTGGTCGCATTGATGTGAAGGGAGAAACTGCGGAAGGGCAAGAACCCTGGGTGACAGCGGAGGAGCGTTTCTTCCGTGATTTTATCACATCATGC
>NW_905718.1:0-977 GCF_000209065.1 Trypanosoma cruzi | reverse complement strand
GCTTGCGGTTTGGAGCCGCTGGGGATGCATTCTCTGTGTTCGTGTGGGTTACTTGTGAACGGAGCGTCCCACGGTGCGACTGCTGTCAGTGCCGGCGGTGTGGTTCCCTGTGTGGCGATGGCCCGCTTTTTTCATATGGGGTTTGATTCAGGCATTTTGGCATTTATTTTTTTTTTATTTCTGTGTGCTGCCCGCATGTCCATATTTCTGCGTTGCTGTTTTTTCCTTTTGTCTCTTTTTCCCGCCCCACTCCCGGGTGGGGGACTATTTGAACAGGCAGGCCGCCGCGCTGTTTGTCTTTTTTTGTGCGTGGCGGGGTGTTTTTATTTAAGCCGCTTGGGACGAGGACGCAGGGCTGGCAGAAGACGGCAATGAGTGTGTGGGGAGATCGGGGGCTGGACAACGGCTAAAAGGAAAAAGGAACGTAGAGCGAAGCGGCATGTGCGTGCGTGCGCGTGTGTTTGGCTGCGGTGGGACTGACTGTGTGTTTGTTGTTGCGCCGTGATATCTGGCGCTCTTTTTGTTTTTCGCCGTGCACGTCCGTCCTCAGTTCTCCCCCACGGCAACAGCGAGAGTACTGGAGTTTGTGGTGCCGGTCTGCCCGCCCAGCGTGCGTGGAGGACACACACTGAAACACAAACACGCGCGGAGGGGCGCTGAAGAGGGGGAGGGCGTGCGTGTTGAGGGGCTTTGGCCCATTTTTTTTGCTGCGGACAGAAGAAAAAACAGGCGACGCTTCGTTGCCAGGTGCCAACAGCCGCCGTCTCTCGGCCACGGCACGCATCGGAATTTGTTCTCGAGGGCGTGCCCTTTTTGGAGTCGCCGGATGTCTTTTCCAGCGACGATGAGGACGGCTTTGGCCTCTTCCGCAGACGGGCGATGGCCCAGCAGCAGCCACAGAATAGACTTCCCGCGGCAGATAAATGGAGACGACGAGAAGGCAGGGTGGTTGCTGTTGCCCCTCTCGGCAGTACCGA
>NW_905717.1:0-977 GCF_000209065.1 Trypanosoma cruzi | reverse complement strand
ATGTCAACGGACGGTTGTACAATAGGACGTTCGACACGGTCACAGACACATCTTCGTCACCCGCTGTGTTCTCTGCATTGACTCCATCCCCTCCAATGTAGAAGTGAGAAATCCCTTTCGATTCTGTATTTTCCAAGTTATTTTGCACACTCTCACACACACGCTGACCATCGACGTACACGGAGCCCTGGGCGCCGTTCTGTAACACAATGGCCACTTGGTACGTTTTCTCTGCCTCCCAAGTGCTGCTGTGCTCCGCGGTTGTTCTGTCACCGCACAGCGCCCGCCACTTCTTTCCGCTGCCGTACGACAACTCCACAAGTTTGGTTACTCCGTCACTGCCCGCACGCACACCCATCAAAGGGACGCTGCCACTCTTCGGCTCACCGTGTATGGACACCGTCGCCACAAGAGTGAAGTTGTAGTTCGCAAAGTGGTACAGCTGATTCTCCCCCTGCTTGCCAACGGGCCACTCCGCCCCTGCACCACGTCCTTTAAATGTCACGCCATCGGAAGGCTCTGTCTTTTTTGCAGGACCAGTTACTGTGGCGTTCACCCCGAGGTACTCGTCCCTCCATGTGCTACCAGACAAGTTGCCGGACAAAAATCCAACCAGCCCAGCTGTGATCGTATCAGTAGTGCTGCAGGGAGTGCTAGTTGGACGATCCTTCTCAGTATTTGAAGGAGTGCACAGCTTGGAGACACGGTCGTCCACTTCCTTCCAGGTCGCCAGCACATCCTTCACACGCTGCAGCTGCTCAGTCAGAACCACGGAGACCACACCGGATGATTGACTGTACCCATCGTCCTTCTTCTTCTCGTACAGCGCAATCAACTCATCCTTATTATTATTATTAGTTCCACTTCTGTACAACAGGGAGCTGGCGGCAGCGTCATCATCGGATACCGGCCCAATATCAACAATGTGCGTATTGTCCGTCAGCCAAAGATGGAGTTCACCCTTTCCATTGTCTTTT
>NW_905716.1:0-977 GCF_000209065.1 Trypanosoma cruzi | reverse complement strand
CGGTAATATTTATTGAATGATACCACCAATTGTGATACCATCGCCCTTGAGTCTTCTGACCATTTAACGCTCGCTCCACAATGCAAGCACGGTTTTTCTGGTAAAAGAAGTGGATCGTGATCTTTTGTCCCTGTGTTTTCGTTCGTCAATGGAAGATGTGTGTACTGAAGGCAGTGGGGGCATTTAATTTGCTCTTGTGTGGCGGAGTTCTCACTGTCCATGGAGCATCGATCACACTTGCACCAGAATAGCCAGGAACGAAGATACTCTCTTCGCTTCCCCACACCCATAAGGAAGTGGGCGTCGCTGAGGTATTTGACATTCACAAAATCCCCAGCACTTATAGGCCGCACGGCAATAAGTGTTACCGTCTCATCCTCCGGGTTGTACTTCATGGCGGCATTCGCGTGGCAGCTGTGGTTGGCCAATGCGCACGCACGAAAAAAACCGGAGTGAAAACAATTGTACCGACAAATGACTGCCAGAGTAAATAGCGATTCAAAGTCATCGTCACCCATCTCGGGTAGCTGGCTTCGCAGTGCATGAGAAAGCTCACTTCGAACGTCAGCCGAGATTTCCTCTGGACGGCGTGGCCAGCAGCCCTTGAACTGCTTGTTAAACCGAACCCATGTCTCCGAATGAGAACACTGGTGCGGATACATTTTCTTTGCAAAGTGAGTTACAATCCCCATGGTTGTCAGATCGCTCTGGGCGCCGAGATCCATTTCTGCAAAGGAGGTTTCAAACCGTTTTTCCACGAGAATAATTTCGTTGGGTTTCACCGCCCTGCGAGCGACAATGCCAACACCACCCTCATATTCATCCAGCTCAATGTGAGGCAACACCCTGGAGAGACCCAAATCATCGTATAGTGGTGCCTCCACCAGCGCCACATCACCCGCAATTTGCTTCGGTAGAGTGGACGGTGCAGAGTTCCGTAGTAGAGGTCGAAGCCGTCGCAATAGCGTCACGAAGGC
>NW_905715.1:0-977 GCF_000209065.1 Trypanosoma cruzi | reverse complement strand
TGCAGCACGCTGCGGCTATCCACAACAACATCCTTGAACACACACGCGCCTTCGTAGAAGCCAATGCTCGGCGCACTCCACGAGCTGTTCTGTATGGAGAACACGGAGCCGCCGACAACACGCAGTTCCGACGTAAGAGCGTACATCACGTGCGTCCGCGACATGACAACGCAGTTGTCCATGTAGAATACGCTGGACAGGTTGGCGCAAAGGCCGCGCTCCACGAGGATCGCAGCGCACGAGCTCCCGCCACACACCAGCGTCGACCGCGTCATGACAAACCGCGTCGACAGAAGCCGGACGCCGTCCAGGACAAGCGCGGGGCCATACCGAGATCCCGCATGGCCAGGGGTCGTCGGCACGTACTGCGACCCGCCAACCGTCGCACGCAGCGTTAAGTTCGCCAGCAGCACACTCGAGTGCAGCGGCATCGCGCCATGCAGCACGATCGTGCCCTCCAGCGACGTCACATTCGTCATGTTGACGAGGGCGTGGGGCATCAGGCGTGCCGTGCTCTCGCTGAGGCCGCCAATCCGCAGCTGTGCGCCGCCCTCAAGCACGCAGTGGCGCAGCGTCACGTTCAGCGCGTCAGCGAACACGTCCATCGAGCGCAGGTCCACCGCCACAGTGATCGGCCCGCTGAACACCGCCGAGTCGAAGCACGCCGTCGCACGCCCGTCGCCAACCGTCACCGACTCCGTCAGCGTCACGCCACTCACGCAGCCCTCCGCGCCGCCACCACCGCCGCCGGCCCTCGCAGGCGGCACGTCGAACGGCAGGCACGCCTCGCCCACACCGCCGGCACGGCAGCCGCACACGCAGTCAGTGAACGACGCCGTCAGCGCATCGAAGCAGGCCAGCGCTGCCGCACAGCCGTCGCACGGCACCACGCTCACGGAGGGCAGGCCGGCCATGCGGTAGTCCCCACTGCTCTGCAGCACCCGGCCGCCGGCACGGTTGCACTGCACCGAGACGAC
>NW_905714.1:0-977 GCF_000209065.1 Trypanosoma cruzi | reverse complement strand
CCAAAAGTGGGATCCATTGCCAAGGCAAATGAGCTTACCTTTTCCCATCGTGTAAACGGCATGCGGCAACCATACATTGGGCCCGAAGGACACTACACAGCAATAGACTTGGGCGTGGGCGTCACCATCAATGTTCTTGGTCGGAGCGTATTTTTGTATGACTGCGACGATTACACACGCTCGTACTACTTGGAAACATATGGTGTCAAGCTTTCGGATGCAGTGGATTGTAGTGTTGATTACGGAATCTCACCAGAATCAAGAGTTACTGCCTTTCGGCTCACTTCTACACCTGCTTCTGTTCCTCTTACCGCCGTTGCTTCTACTGGGGGAGAGCAGGCTTTTTTTTCAGATAAACGGACAGGACCTAAAACAAAAGACGTGCTTCGATTTCTATTACGTCTTGCTCCCCCGTGTTCCGTTGTTGAGCGTCAGCGGCGATTTACTCTTACCTATTATACGGATACAGATGATGCTATGGTGTTTGAGTCACCTGTCAGAAACTCCGGCTTTGTGGGAGGTTGTTTCTGCAGTCGAAGACGCCTGCCAAAGCAAGGGGGTGACGCTGAGGCCTACTACACCATTTCGGACTTTTCTGTGGGTGGTTTTATTGTGGTGAATGGACATAAATTTGAGGTAATGAACATGGATGAGCACACAAGGAACTATTTGGCAGGGAAAAATGATCCCGTGATGAATGACGAGAAGCTGCATTTGCTGATTTCCGCCTTCCGCCTATTTCTGGGTACGCGTTTTCACTCATTTAAGGATGCCTTTTTGGGATTTGATCGAGACAAGGATGGAGTTATAAGTGTTACGGAGTTTGTCGGACACCTGCAGGATCTGCAGATCACGGAGCGACGTATGGACGGAGAGGCGCTTTTTAATCATATTGCATCATGTTCAGAGACAGGCTACCTGACAATGGAGGATTTTGTGCGTTGGATGTCTGAGACGGCAACGGACAAGGGCCAGAA
>NW_905713.1:0-977 GCF_000209065.1 Trypanosoma cruzi | reverse complement strand
TGAGGCGGCCGGAGGGAAAATTCCGAAAGGAAATAACAACGGGTTTGGCGGGGGTGCCAGGAAATGAATGCAAATAAGAAGGGAAAAAAATGTATATGCGAGCAATGAGAGTCATTTAAATGCAAAACGAAGGTTCAAAAACAAGGATCATACTTTGGTTGCTGACCTGCCACAACGGGGTGGATGAAGAGGGCAATGGACGTGTACTGCGTGTGCGCTTGAAGCTGTTAGAGGCCTCTATTTTTGTTATTTTATTTGGCTTGGGTCTCTTTGGTGTGTCCTTTGTTGCTCATCTGTGGCCGTAAACTGAGTTATGTGATTGTGGTTGAGCGGGTGTTGTGCGCAAGTGGAATGGGCGGTCTTTCCGCACCGCCAGGGGTCAGCTGCGTGTGCGATCACCCACGCACTCCCCGCTAATGATCTCGCACTGCGGCAGCACGTGATGAGGAGCTTCTTATGTATGTAACTCGGGAAATCTGAGTGTGTCACTGAAGAGCCAACGGAGAAATCGTTAGATAGTGACGCTGATGCCGCCCAGCCCAACCGCCTCCACGAGACCGTGCCCGCCATCCCCTTTAATAGCGAGCGGACCCTCAGTGCGTCACCGCGAGCCGCTTGTCTACACCGGGGGAGAGAGAAGTGAGGTGGGAGAGAAGAGGACAGCGAGGATGTCTGCCGCCGCTGTGCACACACCGACACACACACACACACAACTAGTGCCTGTTCCGCTCCGTACTTGACGTTTCTGTGCCTTTTTGTTTCACATTGCGATATCTGTTTGTTGATGTGTTGTTACGCTTTTTTTGTTTGCACCGACTTCCCCTGCTTCCGTGCGGTATTCCTCCGTGGCATTTGGGTGTTGTGCAAAGGTTAGGTTTAGAGAAGCATCAGTGCAACCCGTAACTGTGGAAAGTAAATAAAACAATAAAAACATCGATAAAACGCAAAATGAGCTCGTGGGATGTTTCCATGTCGAA
>NW_905712.1:0-977 GCF_000209065.1 Trypanosoma cruzi | reverse complement strand
TTGTTTTGTTTTCCTTTTTGATTTTGTGGTTGAGTGCACCCATTCCGCGGCTGCGTGTGTGTGTGTGTGTGTGTGTGTGATATGAGTAATTTGCGTGTGTGCTATCTGCCTCTCTCTGCCGTTGCTTTCTTCAGACTCTCTTGTGGCGCACAGCTGCTCCGCAAGTATAGGCGCTGCCAAACACACAAGCACATGCACACACACATGCCGTGTTTAAAACGCTGAGAATGCACGCACGCACAGGATTGTGGCTGCGGAGGCCCTCGCGAGGGGGGAAAAGCCTGCATTTTGTTTTTTTTTGACATGTTGCTCGGTGTGTGCTGACGCGTGACGAATAACAACACGCCCCAATAAGCAGAAAAGAAGTAAAACAAAATGGCGCTGAGCGGCACACCGGTAAGCCAAAAATACGCAATCACCAATAAAAAAGCCGGCGATCACCCAGCAGGCACATCAAGCCTCCTAAAAACCAACCTGGAACAGACAAAAAAAAAGAGACAATCATAGAAAACAAAGATCCCCGCCCCCAAACAGGAAAAACATTAAAGAAAACGCGATTCTTTTTTTGTCCTTACTGCCGGGGTTGGCCGCTGCAAGAAATAAAAAATGGTAGGGCGGTGGCCCCGGACGTTGGATACAACACGACGTGTCGAATTATCCAAGTTTGCAGCGGCTGCCCCGGACGTTAGATACAGGACGACGTGTCGAATTATCCAAGTTGCAGCGGCTGCCCCGGACGTTGGATACAACACGACGAATCGTAGTAACCACGCTGCGGCTGCGGCCCCGTACGAGAGATATATGACGACTTATCGTAGTAACCACGCTGCGGCTGCGGCCCCGTACGAGAGATATATGACGAACTTATCGTAGTAACCACGCTGCGGCGGTGCACCCTAAACATGTCGTTTTCGTTTTCCAGAGGACAACGCAAATGTGCTCGATTGTTCGAAGATCGAAATTAATACTTTACGTGA
>NW_905711.1:0-977 GCF_000209065.1 Trypanosoma cruzi | reverse complement strand
GGTCACGGAATCAAGGTTCCTCTCCACCTCGGCCTTCGCGTCCTCCGTGGCCCGCAGGTTCTCGGCAAGCTCCTCGCGCTCAGCGGTCACGGACTCAAGGTTCCTCTTCACCTCGGCCTTCGCGTCCTCCGTGGCCCGCAGGTTCTCGGCAAGCTCCTCGCGCTCAGCGGTCACGGACTCAAGGTTCCTCTCCACCTCGGCCTTCGCGTCCTCCGTGGCCCGCAGGTTTTCGGCAAGCTCCTCGCGTTCAGCGGTCACGGACTCAAGGTTCCTCTCCACCTCGGCCTTCGCGTCCTCCGTGGCCCGCAGGTTTTCGGCAAGCTCCTCGCGTTCAGCGGTCACGGAATCAAGGTTCCTCTCCACCTCGGCCTTCGCGTCCTCCGTGGCCCGCAGGTTCTCGGCAAGCTCCTCGCGCTCAGCGGTCACGGACTCAAGGTTCCTCTCCACCTCGGCCTTCGCGTCCTCCGTGGCCCGCAGGTTCTCGGCAAGCTCCTCGCGTTCAGCGGTCACGGAATCAAGGTTCCTCTCCACCTCGGCCTTCGCGTCCTCCGTGGCCCGCAGGTTCTCGGCAAGCTCCTCGCGCTCAGCGGTCACGGAATCAAGGTTCCTCTCCACCTCGGCCTTCGCGTCCTCCGTGGCCCGCAGGTTCTCGGCAAGCTCCTCGCGCTCAGCGGTCACGGACTCGAGGTTCCTCTCCACCTCGGCCTTCGCGTCCTCCGTGGCCCGCAGGTTTTCGGCAAGCTCCTCGCGTTCAGCGGTCACGGACTCAAGGTTCCTCTCCACCTCGGCCTTCGCGTCCTCCGTGGCCCGCAGGTTCTCGGCAAGCTCCTCGCGCTCAGCGGTCACGGACTCGAGGTTCCTCTCCACCTCGGCCTTCGCGTCCTCCGTGGCCCGCAGGTTCTCGGCAAGCTCCTCGCGCTCAGCGGTCACGGACTCAAGGTTCCTCTCCACCTCGGCCTTCGCGTCCTCCGTGGCCC
>NW_905710.1:0-977 GCF_000209065.1 Trypanosoma cruzi | reverse complement strand
AGAAACTGAGTGGCTCCGCAGACTGAGACACGACGAGGACGCCACACGCATCTCGGACGCGGTCGGACCGCCCGACGCCTCCAGTAAAACGCCGTCAAGCACCACCGCGCTCGACAGTAGGTCCACACCGCCGCCAACGTACACCGCCGACCCGCCCACGTGCGACGACCTCAGCACAGTGTTGCTCACACGCAGCTGCGTCTGCAACAGCGACGTCGCGTACAGCACAAGCGGCGACGCCACCGCGTCCGTCAGGCCGCTCACCTGGGAGTAGTGCATCGGTCCAGGCGTCACAATCGTCGAGTCGCGGACCGTCACGCTCGTGTGTGCCGGCAGGTTGTGCACAAACACAAGCGAGCAGTGGCTCCCGGACAGCCCGCTCACGCTCACCTCCAGGCTCCGGTCAGTCGCCGGCTCGCCGCTGTGGCCCCGCACGTAGATCTGCGCACCGCCGTCGCACACGCAGTTCCTCAGTTCGATGCGCAGCGCGCCGGGAAGCATCGCTGCAACGTCGAACACCACAGCCACACCGTTCGTGATGGACACGCCGTCCATCAGCACCGTGCCCACGGCGCGGCCAACCGTGATGGCTCTGTCCACCGTACCGCCCCGCAGTCGCAACACCACCGCATGCACTGCGGGCATCCACGCCGCCGCCGCAACCAGCGCCAACAGAACAAGCAGCGCCACACGCACAGCCGTAATGGCCATGCGCCGCACACGGTGCCGGCTGCGCGGACACGCACTCACCGCAGACCACATCCACTAACCCAAACAAGTACCAACGGGGCTGTCGTGGTGTGTTACTCTCGACCCGTCAACCGTAACTCCTGCTTTCAAAATCCTTTTCTACAGATGGCGAATCCAGATACACAATTCCGCCAAATTGTTATCCCACTGCTACTAATCCTAATAAAGCAAGTAATCCCTAACACCTTGAAACGATAGTTGTGAAATTCAATCCGAAGTATCTCTAA
>NW_905709.1:0-977 GCF_000209065.1 Trypanosoma cruzi | reverse complement strand
GGAAAACGAAAACGACATGTTTAGGGTGCGCCGCCGCAGCGTGGTTACTACGATAAGTTCGTCATATATCTCTCGTACGGGGCCGCAGCCGCAGCGTGGTTACTACGATAAGTCGTCATATATCTCTCGTACGGGGCCGCAGCCGCAGCGTGGTTACTACGATTCGTCGTGTTGTATCCAACGTCCGGGGCAGCCGCTGCAACTTGGATAATTCGACACGTCGTCCTGTATCTAACGTCCGGGGCCACCGCCCTACCATTTTTTATTTCTTGCAGCGGCCAACCCCGGCAATAAGGAAAAAAAAAAGAATCGCGTTTTCTTTAATGTTTTTCCTGTTTGGGGGCGGGGATCTTTGTTTTCTATGATTGTCTCTTTTTTTTTGTCTGTTCCAGGTTGGTTTTTAGGAGGCTTGATGTGCCTGCTGGGTGATCGCCGGCTTTTTTATTGGTGATTGCGTATTTTTGGCTTACCGGTGTGCCGCTCAGCGCCATTTTGTTTTACTTCTTTTCTGCTTATTGGGGCGTGTTGTTATTCGTCACGCGTCAGCACACACCGAGCAACATGTCAAAAAAAAACAAAATGCAGGCTTTTCCCCCCTCGCGAGGGCCTCCGCAGCCACAATCCTGTGCGTGCGTGCATTCTCAGCGTTTTAAACACGGCATGTGTGTGTGCATGTGCTTGTGTGTTTGGCAGCGCCTATACTTGCGGAGCAGCTGTGCGCCACAAGAGAGTCTGAAGAAAGCAACGGCAGAGAGAGGCAGATAGCACACACGCAAATTACTCATATCATCACACACACACACACACACGCAGCCGCGGAATGGGTGCACTCAACCACAAAATCAAAAAGGAAAACAAAACAAAAAGCCGAAGCGTGGGACGACCAGCGCACACACACTCTCATTACTCCCGTAAAGCAAAACACACACACAGAGGGAGAGAGAGAGAGGTCGCCCACTCAATGCAAAAAAACAAAA
>NW_905708.1:0-977 GCF_000209065.1 Trypanosoma cruzi | reverse complement strand
TCCGTGACGGCAATGTCGCAGTGCTGCGGAAGGGCAGCTGCAAACAAAACAACGGAAGACCGCATTACAGTCTGGCTCACGCGGATGAGGACGCCGGCTGACTCGGCCGCCTCAGCACCACCAACAAACTGCAGCGCGGCACCCCCACGGAATGTGCACCCAGTGAGCGTGATGTTGATGGGGAGATGCAGCGGCATACTGTCGAAGGAAAACGTCAGCGTGGCACCCACGCCGCTGAATGTCACACCCACGTAGCAGTGGTGCGTCTTCCACATGTTCAGCGTAACGTTCGTCAGCGTCTGTTCCACCACGCAGCTCGTGTCGCCGTCGACGGCTCTCTCCGCCACGGGCGGCACAACCGTGTCGGGCACCTCGAAGGGAAGACACGACGCGCCATGCCGTCCGTCCTTGCAGCTGCACGAGCACGAGCTGCGGTCCACCGACTCCGTCCCGGGCATGTAGCACGCCGCGTCGTCGTTGCATGTGCCACACCTGAAAACCTCCACTTCCTCCGGAAACACGCCGTCGTACGACACCTCCTCACCGCCCTGCAGGTTGCACCCCACCACAAACCGCGCGGGTAACGTCACGACAATGCTCGATGGGAGAAATTTGGCGAAGGAAACACTCGAGTCCACCTGACGGTTGTGTGCAAGCACCACAGTAGTGCCGCTGCCCGACAGCTGAATTTTGAGCTGAAAATGAGGAATATTTAATACCGAGGCTGCACTCACGTTGTTGCCCTCCACACGCCACTGCGCACCACCCTCGAGTGTCACCGAGCCATACAAATACGACAGCGCAGAAGTCGAAACCTTCGTGCTGCCAATAAAGGTGCAGTCCGCCACTCGCAGCAGCCCCGCGGAGCTCACGGAAGTATCCCCAAAAATGTAAACACCATTAGCAGCACTCATCGTGTTTTCCTCAACGTCAAAGTAGCCGCCGTTCCTCACATCAATAGCATTAACGCAAACAGA
>NW_905707.1:0-977 GCF_000209065.1 Trypanosoma cruzi | reverse complement strand
CTGCTTGACTTCTTCTGAGGAATGCCGTGAGGGCGTTTGTGTGCGTGTGCTACGGCCCCGTGTGGGCTGCGATTTCTCATTATTGTTTATTTGTTTGCCTTGTCTTTGTGTAATGATCCTTCGCCTCTCCTGTTGTGTGTGTTGTGTGATGGGCGGTAAATGAGGTGTGTGGACGAGCCGAAGAATAGGTGCTTGTGACCAGGATGCTTGCGACGAGGGCTGGCTGCCTAAATTAATATGCGTCCTGATAAAACGAAGTCATTTCTGTGCGGTACCTTTTCACTGTCTTGTGGTGGATTGGATGACCGCGATGGACGCAATCAGGGTGCCGATGGCGGTAGGACAAAATTATTTATTATTAATTTTGCCTTCACAGCCAACACCTTTTTGATTTCCCACCACGCGGCGGTGTCTTGTGGCTGGAGGACTCCGAAGTCTGCCACGTCGTAAGTCATATTGTTTCTAACCCCAACAACGTGCAGCGTGTCACGAGAGCGGCAGTCCGAATATGTATATAAATGTAATATATGTGGTTGGAGCAAGCACTGAGTGGATTGCGAACCCGCTGCCCCTCCGTTCGCCCCCTCCTTCTGTTTTGCTTGGTTTCTTTAGACACGTTGAGGGTCCGGCGAGCGGCCCAGGCGAATATCCGCTGGTGCTTTATTTTGTTGGAGGCAAGATGTCTCCGTGGGACGGCGGGGCGGTGGAGTGTGGCGCTGAGCTGGCGCTGCGGACCGTCGGCACGATGAGTGGAATCGTCGTGGTGTGTGCAGCGGGGCTTGCGCTCCGTTGGCGGCTGCTGCTGGGGAAGGGGCGTTGCGCGTTTGGTTTGCAGCTCTTGGGGCTATTGTGGGAAAAGGTGGGAGGCTGAGGGCACGAGGACTGAATTGTTTTGAGTGGCTGCGTTCCGTTGACTTGCGGCCAGTCGTGGCACTCCTTTGGGTTTGGCAGCCCGTCTCGTTTTGTTACTTCCCACT
>NW_905706.1:0-977 GCF_000209065.1 Trypanosoma cruzi | reverse complement strand
CCGCACCTTCTCCCTCTCTCTCCCCCCTTCTCTCCATTCCCCAGCCTCCTGCAGACTGACGAATTGCAGGGCAGCGACTTGATTACAAACCGGTCGTCTATGAGTCAACAGGCCGCACAATCGGTGTGGACCCTTGTCCCCCGTGTCTGAGTGCCGTCACCGTAATTCTTCATCCCTCCTTCTTGTGTGTGCCGTTTGCGCGTATGGTGCCGCTCTTTGCTTTGCAATGCTGACACACGCGAGCGAGGAAGGACGCCTTAACTGCTGGCGAACTGTGAGTCCTTCACTCCTCTCCCGTGTCACCATTTCTTCCTTTGGCGCGCTTGATGGCCGCCGGTTGTAACGCTGCCACATGTCTGTGTCGGCTGCTGTGTGTTTTTCACGGCATTGGGACTGCTCTGTGGTGGAGCCTTTTGGTTGCAGGAGCGGTGCCAGTGGTTGTATGTCTTTTTGCTTGGATCCTGCCACTTTGCATGGTGGTTGTGTGGGGTTGCGTTGGCGGTGGGAGGGCGATGGTGTAACCGGCGTTGTGGCGTCTGCGCTTTTTTGTGTCGGTGGCTGTGCATTGGTGGGGACTGTCTGTGGCCGGATGCCTCTGCGTGCCACTGTGTTTGGTTACTTTTGTTGCTTCCTTTTCCTTTTTTGAGCAAGCAGATAGAGATACTTTTGTTTGACCAGCACAACTATCGTTTCAAGGTGTTAGGGATTAATTGCTGTAGGATTAGCAGCAGTAGTGGGATAACGACCTATCGGAATCGTGTATCTGGGTTTGCCATCTGTAGGAAGGGATTTATTAGGCAGGAGTTACGGTCGACGGGGCGAGTGCGACGCAACTCGACAGCCCTGTTGGTACGTGATTGGGTCGGTGGATGTGGTCTTCTGTGGGTGCGTGTCCGCGCAGCCGGCACCGTGTGCGGTGCAGGGCCATTGCGGCTGTGCGTGTGGCGCTGCTTGTGGCGTTGGTGCTGGTTGCGGCG
>NW_905705.1:0-977 GCF_000209065.1 Trypanosoma cruzi | reverse complement strand
GTGCCTCAATCGTCACCTTCGCCGAATGCGCAACAAAACAACTGGAAAAGAATCATGTGCTTCCGTCGTAATTATAAGACGAAACTCAGCGCTGGGAATAGGCATGGCACACAGTTCCTTCTCAAGGACTGAGGCCCAATCCAGCACAAGATGCAAATTCTTCAAAAAGAGCCAATCCCCCTGAGCAGCACACCGATGAAGGTGCAGCATGGCATCTTCGGTTTGACCACCACCCAACGCAATCTGCGTAAAACTCCCCTTTCCCACAATACGCAACGCAATGTCCTGAATCTCCAGGCTTGGGTCTGCTCCTCTGGAAGTGATGAGAATTATGGGCGTGGTGGCCTTGCCGTGAGTAAGGGTTTCTTCCAGTGACGTGACGGGCATGAGTGTGTCAAGCTTCAGAAGATTCATAATGACATGATGCATGAAGTCCGTCAGACGATCCGGCCGGAAGGTGTTAATGAGGAGAAGTTTATCCATTAAAGTGAGGCTCGCATCCTGCTCAAGACTTTCCTCGGGAAAACTTTCCATCATCCATTTACTCCACCGTCCATTATCATGCAGCTGCCACTTTTGCATATGCCCTGCCATCACTTCATCCGCTGCCATCAAAATAAACTTTCTACGTGCCGTTGCTGGAGCCCATGAAGGGAATCCCTCATTTCTGCTCTCATCAGCTTCCGCATGACTGGGAGTAGTCGAAACGCCGATAAACACGTTCCATAGGGAAGGAGGAAACTCCTCCGGAAAGAAACCCTGCACCAGATGCATCCCAAACATGAGTCGGTCACTTTTTAAAAGGCCCAGGCTAACGTGAAAGAAACACTTCTGGGCAAAGCTGAGTGTAAGACGCTTTATTTTGAGATCCAAATCCGAGTCTCCGTTGTACGTATTCAGGCACTCAACAAACAAATCGATGAAGTCGCTAAGTCCAAAGTGGTACATGCGATTCATCCTCTCCACATCCTTTACAA
>NW_905704.1:0-977 GCF_000209065.1 Trypanosoma cruzi | reverse complement strand
CGGCTGCTGCACCACACGCTGTGGTCTAAATTTTTGTTTCGAATTATGAATGGTGGTGGTCAGAGGCACTCTCCTTCAATGTCTGTTTGCGTGTTCACACACTGAACGCCAAACAACCCGGAACTATCCGCTGCTTGGAGGAATTTCGCAAGCTCCTGCCCACAGGGGTGCTGCACTCGGATAATCGTTTTCGAGCGGCTGCTGCACCACACGCTGTGGTCTAAATTTTTGTTTCGAATTATGAATGGTGGTGGTCAGAGACACTCTCTTTCAATGTCTGTTTGCGTGTTCACACACTGGACGCCAAACAACCCGGAACTATCCGCTGCTTGGAGGAATTTCGCGAGATCCTGCCCACAGGGGTGCTGCACTCGGCGGATCGTTTTCGAACGGCTGCTGCACCACACGCTGTGGTCTAAATTTTTGTTTCGAATTATGAATGGTGGTGGTCAGAGACACTCTCTTTCAATGTCTTTTTGCGTGTTCACACACTGGACGCCAAACAACCCGGAACTATCCGCTGCTTGGAGGAATTTCGCAAGCTCCTGCCCACAGGGGTGCTGCACTCGGCGGATCGTTTTCGAGCGGCTGCTGCACCACACGCTGTGGTCTAAATTTTTGTTTCGAATTATGAATGGTGGTGGTCAGAGGCACTCTCCTTCAATGTCTGTTTGCGTGTTCACACACTGAACGCCAAACAACCCGGAACTATCCGCTGCTTGGAGGAATTTCGCGAGCTCCTGCCCACAGGGGTGCTGCACTCGGCGGATCGTTTTCGAGCGGCTGCTGCACCACACGCTGTGGTCTAAATTTTTGTTTCGAATTATGAATGGTGGTGGTCAGAGGCACTCTCTTTCACTGTCTGTTTGCGTGTTCACACACTGAACGCCAAACAACCCGGAACTATCCGCTGCTTGGAGGAATTTCGCGAGATCCTGCCCACAGGGGTGCTGCACTCGGCGGATCGTTTTCGAGCG
>NW_905703.1:0-977 GCF_000209065.1 Trypanosoma cruzi | reverse complement strand
TCAAACTCCTGCACTGCATCTGCTTCTGCCCAAATAGCACTCTCCAAAAGGCACTTGATCTTCTCAATGGCGCCGTCGTCGCTCTCTCTACGAGCTCAGAGCAGGGCGAGAACATGGCCAATTGCATCCGGGCCCTGTTGCTGCTGGACAGTTATAACGACAAGTCCTCGCCCGCCGGAACGGCTGCCTCAGAGGCGAGCCGGATTCTTGACAAGGTAGAGAGCTTCATCCACTCCAAGCAGATGCACGAGGTGGAGCCCGTTTTAGCCGCACTGCATTGCCAGGCCCGTGGAAAGGACTACGAGATACGCCAGCAGTACACAAAATACTACTCGAACGCTTTTGAAACCGTGAAGAGTGCGGAGCGTGCCGAGATGCCGATTATTGAGAGTGACCTCTTGTCTCTTGCCTACAAAGCTGCTCTTTCGGCGCTCCTTTCGGAGGAAATTTATAACTTTGGTAAGTTTCTGAACGAACGTCACTTCACAGAGCGCCTTGCGGATTCTGTGCAACACGCGTGGATTCTCGAATGGCTGCGTCTCTGCAATGATGGCAAGGTGGAGGAGTTTGAACAGTACGCCGTTGCCCACAAGGCGGAAATGGCGGCGAGCCCCATCCTTTCCGAATCCTTTCCCTCCATCACGAAGAAGGTGCGACTGATGGCTCTTCTTCACCTTGTTTTCTACACACCGTTTAACGAGCGCACGTTCACCTTTGATGTGATTGCGCGGCGTTGTGCGGTTGACGAGGAACGGGTGGAACCACTGCTGCTCGCGGCACTGGCGCAGGGTATCATCATGGGGAAGATCGACGGCCTCACACAGGAGGTGCACATCACATGGGTGGAACCACGTGTATTGAGCCTGCAGGAGGTGAAGGAACTTGCCGTTCACGTTTCGCGCTGGAAGGAAAAAACTCTGGGGCTCATGCAGTGCATGAAAGAAGCTGCTCAGGAGACACACAATTTGAAGGAAGAA
>NW_905702.1:0-977 GCF_000209065.1 Trypanosoma cruzi | reverse complement strand
CCGCAGGAATAAAAAAGAGTAGGGCGGTGGCCCCGGACGAGAGATACATGACGACGTGTCGAATTATCCAAGTTGCA
This sequence comes from Trypanosoma cruzi, assembly GCF_000209065.1. Lineage (NCBI taxonomy): Eukaryota > Euglenozoa > Kinetoplastea > Trypanosomatida > Trypanosomatidae > Trypanosoma > Trypanosoma cruzi. The sequence continues at coordinate 900 of NW_905702.1, read as the reverse complement.
GCGGCTGCCCCGGACGAGAGATACATGACGACGTGTCGAATTATCCAAGTTGCGGCGGTCCGCCCCGAACGAGAGATACATGACAACGAATCGAGGTATCCACGCTGCGGCGACGGCCCCGTACGAGAGATATATGACGACGAATCGAAGTATTCACGCTGCGGCTGCGGCCCCGTACGAGAGATATATGACGACGAATCGAGGTATCCACGCTGCGGCGGCGCACCCTAAACATGTCGCTTTCGTTTTCCAGGGGACAACGCAAATGTGCTCGATTGTTCGAAGATCGAACTTAACACCTTACGTGAAAATGGGTCGCGCGACCACATTTTTTTTAGCTCAGTGGCAAAACAAGCTCACAATTTCATCCGGGGTGCGGGTTCGAGCCCCGAAGAAGCCTAAGTTTTTTTCCTTTTTTTTTTGGAATTCTTGTTTCTTATTGCTTTTTAAACTTCTGGTTTGCAGGACGGTGTGCGAGTTCTGCAATCGCACTGATTCCATCAGTTTCGTGGTGTGTGCGGCTGCGGCTGCGGTGGTGGCCGCGTGAGAGTGAGTGAGAGAGCGCCATGCACCGCCCGCACACACACTCGTCTTTCACCCACTCTCTGTGTGTGTCCCCTTGCATGGACTCTCGCCCTCACCTCATCCCACGAAGCACACACATAATGTGCCCATTGTATATATTGCATGCACACCCATGCAGGCCCGTTGGTGCTCTCTTTTGCACGACACGCACCGCTGCCGTCCTGCCTGACTGCATGGGCGGAGCACCGTAACTGTTTCTGTTTTGTTTTTATTGCATTGAGTGGGCAACCTCTCTCTCTCTCCCTGTGTGTGTGTAATGCTTTACGGGAGCAATGAGAGTGTGTGTGCTGGTCGTCCCCACGCTTCGGCTTTTTT
>NW_905701.1:0-977 GCF_000209065.1 Trypanosoma cruzi | reverse complement strand
TAGACAAAAGGATTCGACAGGGTTTAGAAAACATGCGAGTGGATGAGTGGGCTGCTGCACATCCCACAGAAGTAGAACGGGTGGAAATGTTTTTCAAACTTTACAAGCTTGTAGAGCGGGAAGCAGTACAGTCTATTGATCCGGATGTGGTCTTTGTCACAATGGCCATATCCATCTTGGCAGAAATGGTAGTGTACATCCGTGAGCCCTTACGGGATGAACTCCTGCTGAAGATAAGAGATCTAAGGATCTGATCGCATCGCAGTCTTCCTGACAGAAGAAATGGAAAGACGGCGCTTTTGAGAAGAATTTTTACATTTTGGTGTGCGATGGTGTTGGCGTGTATGATTGACTTTTGCTTGAATAATAATTATTACTATAATAATTATTATTATTGTTGCCTTTTATTATTTACGGATGGAGGACGCTATTTTTTTGTTGCTGTTGTTTTTACGGCCCTTTGCCCGGCCTGCAGTTATGGTGCCAAAAATATGGTACGGGCTCATTATGATGAAGCATAAGAGAGGAAAAAAGCGTGGAAAAGGGGGGAAAAAAGGAAAAAAAAAAAAAAAAAAAGTGGGACGAAACACCCGCATGGAAGAAAGCGTGAGGAGCAAAGCGGTGGTTGAGGGGAACTTTTTTTTTTTTTGTTTTGTTTTGTTCTGCCCGTTTGTGTGTATTGTTCCTTCTGTTTTCCACACTTCCCGCTTGCGTAGAGGCGGACGGCAATGCTGCTCAGTGACGAGCATGCGGCGTTGCTGGCGAAGTACTACCGAACGGTCCAGCTCAGCGGGGAGCAGAAGGATCTTCTTATAGAGAAGTACTGGGAGGCCAATAAGGAGGAGCGGAGCGAGATTGCGCGCGCGTACTCCGCCCTCTTTGCGACCGACGCGACGTTTATGCAGCGGCTGATGGCGTACTACGACACGCACGTTGCCCCTTTAAATCGGGGGAAGACAAGCGGTCGTCACGGCGGC
>NW_905700.1:0-977 GCF_000209065.1 Trypanosoma cruzi | reverse complement strand
CTCTGTCATGTCTGTTTGCGTGTTCACACACTGGGACACCAAACAACCCTGAACTATCCGCTGCTTGGAGGAATTTCGCGAGATCTTGCCCACAGGGGTGCTGCAGTCGGCGGATCGTTTTCGAGCGGCCGCTGCACCACACGCTGTGGTCTAAATTTCTGTTTCGAATTATGAATGGTGGTGGTCAGAGACACTCTCTGTCAATATCTGTGTGCGTGTTCACATACTGGACACCAAACAACCCTGAATTATCCGCTGCTTGGGGGAATTTCGCGAGCTCTTGCCCACACGGGTGCTGCACTCGGCTGATCGTTTTCGAGCGGCTGCTGCATCACACGTCGTGGTCTAAATTTTTGTTTCCAATTATGAATGGTGGGGGTCAGAGGTACTCTCTGTCAATATCTGTGTGCGTGTTCACACACTGGACGCCAAACAACCCTGAATTATCCGCTGCTTGGGGGAATTTCGCGAGCTCTTGCCCACACGGGTGCTGCACTCGGCTGATCGTTTTCGAGCGGCTGCTGCATCACACGTTGTGGTCCAAATTTTTGTTTCCAATTATGAATGATGGGGGTCAGAGGCACTCTCTGTTAATATCTGTTTGCGTGTTCACACACTGGACGCCAAACAACCCTGAATTATCCGCTGCTTGGGGGAATTTCGCGAGCTCTTGCCCACACGGGTGCTGCACTCGGCTGATCGTTTTCGAGCGGCTGCTGCATCACACGTTGTGGTCCAAATTTTTGTTTCCAATTATGAATGATGGGGGTCAGAGGCACTCTCTGTTAATATCTGTTTGCGTGTTCACACACTGGACGCCAAACAACCCTGAATTATCCGCTGCTTGGGGGAATTTCGCGAGCTCTTGCCCACACGGGTGCTGCACTCGGCTGATCGTTTTCGAGCGGCTGCTGCATCACACGTCGTGGTCTACATTTTTGTTTCCAATTATGAATGGTGGGGGTCAGAGGTACTCT
>NW_905699.1:0-977 GCF_000209065.1 Trypanosoma cruzi | reverse complement strand
GGCATCGACCCTCCCCAACAGTCCCATCACCTTCACTTTCCCCCGCCGACCGCTGCCCTCTGCTGACGGTACAGTTGTTTGGCTCCGCCAATAATGCGCTCGTGAAACTTCCTCTCCGCACGCTGCAGGATTATTGCCGTGGAGGAGTTGATGGCATATGGTGCGGGTGTGGCGTCGACAGAGTCATCCACGCATTGTCTTAGAAACATGACTCTGAGTCGTGTCAGTCATGCCGTGTTTCCTTTTTCTTGCTGGGAGTCTTGTGGGTGTGTTTGAGCCCTTTTAGGAGCCTGTGTAGAGAATGATCGCGGGAGAGCTGGCGGCCCTAATGAATGTATATATATATATATATACCCTGATGGAACGAATATACACTTCTTTAGGACACTTTTCTACCGTATGAGTTTTGGGAAGGCCACGACTTTAGGGAGCCTACAGCGGCCGGATAATTTTTTATTTTTATTTTTACCATCGCACGCACCCCCTTTTGGTTCCCACCACGCGGCGGGGTCTTGTGGCTGCAGGACCCCAAAGTCTGCCACGTCGCAAGCAATAAATAAATAAATAAATATTCCATCGGAATAGAGTGAACGGGCCACAATTGAGGCTAACGTATGGTATAATATATATACACTTACTAGGTGTTAAACATTGGGGAGGTGGTGAATCCACTCTTATTCCGTTGATCCCTCACTTATTTCTATCTTGTTTGGTTTCTATTATTGGGAAACTTAGGATTCGGCCAGCGGCCCGGAAGATTATTCTTTATTGCAGCACTGTAACAAAGGGAAGCAGGATCAACACAAACCGAATTATTGGCCGCACCAACACAAGCAAACTTCACAAGAGGAAAAAGACATAATTGTGCACCCTGCAGGAATCCCCAACACACGACCCAGGCATGAAGGTTTGCCCTCCGCAAAAACAAAACAACGCATGCAGACATCTGCCAACATTCAAACAGAAACACAAATAAA
>NW_905698.1:0-977 GCF_000209065.1 Trypanosoma cruzi | reverse complement strand
CGCCACAGCGGCACTGACCAGCAGCAGCAGCGGCACCGGCACCCACACAGGGCCGCCAGGACTGCGCGCGTCTTCAGGAGTCGGTGCCTTGGAGGTAGTTGTGGTCGTGTTCTTGGGCGCACTGGAGGTAGTAGTGGACGTAGTGGTAGTGGTAGTCGTGTTCTTCTTCGGGTCGCCCCCAGCAGCCTTAAACACAGCAGCATCGTACTGCCCCTCCTCCTGGGCCGTGGCGCACACGCACGCACAGCAGAGGGCAAAGACAAGCACGCAGAGGACGCGGCGCAGCATCATTGTCACTTGGGCCTTTGTGGACTTCGCTTGTTGCTCGCGGTGTAAACTCTCCCGTCGGGCCGGCACCGGGCGGGCACAACGAGAGCACGCAGCATGGGAGGAAGAGACACGGGCAGGTGCAAGGCATACACACAAAAGAACAGAGACAGCGGGGGAGTGGGACCGAGACGCGACGGAGCAGCCACGCCACGCCGCAGTGGCACCAGCACACACACACACACACACAGTCAGCGCCCACAACAAACAAACCCAACCCGATGAAAAAAAATATATTCGCCTGGGCTGCTGGCCGGATCCTGAAATCATCAAAAGAAATCAAACAAGAAGGGAAAAGGGGGGCAGTGGAGAGGCAGTGGGTTCGCCACTCCCTCGATGTTTGCCCCAAGTAAATATTGTTCCGATAGCCACTCTCGCGACACGGTGCACCTTGTTAGGATTGGAAACACTATCGCTTACCAAGTGGCAGACCTTGGGCTCCGCCAGCCACAAGGCCTCGCCGCGAGGTGGGAATCAAAAAGGGGGTGGTGGGAAAGTAAGAAATAAAAAGTAAAGAAAAATCCGTCCTGTCGCTATCGGCTCCCTGGTTCCTTCAATCACCGTCCTCCAAAAATTCATAAGATAGAAAAGAATCGTGCAGAAACATCTCCGTTTCGTCAGGACATATTCATTTAGGTGACCAGCTCCCC
>NW_905697.1:0-977 GCF_000209065.1 Trypanosoma cruzi | reverse complement strand
TGGCAGACCCACTGCCTCTCCATTGACTCATTCTTCTCTCCCGTCGTATTCTATTTGTATGGAAAGGTTTGTTGTCCGGTCAGCAGCCCAGGCAAAAATTCCTTCCCTTCCTCTTCCCGTTTGCGTGTGTGCCACAGGCACGGTTTGATTCCAGTGGCATTGTCGCCTCCACGCAACCACATCCTTCTGTTGCTGCATTTGCGGGGCAAGTGGGTTTGGGCATCCAGAGCACACACACACACACGGCTGCAACAAGAGGGACGGGCGCATCCAAGTCCACGGCGCGGTCCTTCGCTTCTCTCCGCCGCGACGGAATAGCGCTGCGCCTCGCAGCAGGTCGTGGCGGGTGGCGTCCCACACTCACAAGTGAGGCACGGCGCACGCCATCCGCTCCCCTCCGAGTGCAGTCAGCAGGCCGGCGCCCAGTCACCCCAGTGCCATCGCAAAGGGGGAACACAAACAATCGTCGTCGCGGACCATCGGTGTTGCTAGCAGGAAAGAAAGAAGAAGAAATGGAGGCATGCCAGCAGCACAGCCGGCAGAGGGACATTCAACAGGACACGGAGACACAAAGTGACATGGGACACGGCACAGACGGAAAAAAGAGACTTTAGTGATTTACCAAAACAAAAAGAAGAAAAAAGAAAGAAAAAGCAAAAAAGAAAAAACAATTGACTCGGCATATATGTCATTTCATGTGCCACGCAGCACAATGCAACCGTGTTCTTGGGTTTATACACACTGCCCGCACACACACAAAAATAAAAGGGAATTGTACTCTCCCACCAGCCCACACAACATCCCTCACATTCCATGCGGCATCCGGCCTGCTCCTCCACTCCTCCCTTCGTGCAGTCCGTGGGACGCACAGCAATGAGGCCGGCACCGCGTGTGGGCAAAAAAAGCAAACAAAAGAGGGAGAAGCACGTCACGCATGACGGTTTGCAGCAGGCGACCGTTTTTTGGGGAAAACACAC
>NW_905696.1:0-977 GCF_000209065.1 Trypanosoma cruzi | reverse complement strand
CTGAAATTCCTGTTCCAATCGCCTAAGAAAGTCTTCTTCTTCAATGCGTTGTCTCTGCCGCGCCAGTATTTCTCTGTGTAGCATCGCGTAGTTTTGCTTAGCCAGACCTGTCGCCTCGCCGGCTATTTTGGCATCTGTTGTGGATGAAGCAAGCGGCACACTCGGGCTAGACATCTGTCGTATTCTACTTCTGTTCATGGTTGTTTGTGGATACGGCATTGGCGCACTTAACTCAATTTCATCTTGAAGCCCTCGTTCTATAGGCAGATCATACGGATGTGGACTCTTCGATCTTGAGGCGGTCATTACAACAGATTTCTGTTGCCTCTCCACGAAGGATTTCGTCTCCGATTCCCTAACGGCATTTGAGAGATGAGGGGATGGCGATGTGTTTGCACGGCGTGTGGGTGTCACCCGTGCTAATAAGGGTCTCTCTGAGTCAGGTGAGGGGGAAACGGAGACGGAGGAGCCTGATGTTAGATGATGTTCTACTGCGGCCACTGCCGTGCTACGCCCTTGCGGTGTGCTGGCCAAACTGGACTCTATCGCATGGCTGAAAGCCAGGCTTGTATGCACACTCGGTGGGGGGCTGAAACTATTGACGTCCATGTGCGACACCGGCTGCTGCTTGGGGCGGTACATTACTTCAGTGGGCGGCGAGGATGGTGGTGGGGGTGACAATGGCGACTGAGAGGGTGACATGAAATCGTATGACGTTGGGTTCATCAGTGGCAACGGTTTACCCGGAGTCGCCACGTCTTTCTCTGTATTCTGACGTTGCCGTGCATCAGTCCTATCACGTCCGCTATCTGTGACACAACGTGCACTGGACACCAGCGGGGACGATGGCTCCGTTGCAGCCGCAACCCAAAGCGCCGACCGACGAATACGCTCAATGAGGCTGGAACGCATGCGTGATACAAGCATACAAAAGTCCACCATGTTTAATATTCTGTCACGGTCATCGGAGCAGCAGC
>NW_905695.1:0-977 GCF_000209065.1 Trypanosoma cruzi | reverse complement strand
CCACCTCGGGGTACACCATGTCGCTGATGCACCCACCAACCGGCGGTGGTGGCGGTGTGGGCGGCACTGGCGGCGGCGGTGGTGGCGGCGGGCCAGCAGGCACAGGCGCCGGGACACACACATCGCCGTGCCCTCCAGCAGCGCACTGGCACTCGCAGTCAATGACAGCCGTCGTCAGCGGAGCAAAGCAGTCGCCGTCCTTCGTGCACTGCCCGCACGCGGCAACCGTCGTCACGTTGGTGATGCTGTTCAGCTCCAGTTCTGCTGCCGTCATAAAAACTCTTCCCGCGACCGTCAGACACCCAGCAACGAACCGGTAGCCAGCGTTAACCCGCGATAGCAAAGACACCGACAACCCCGTCGAGCCCATCTTGCAGCCCGTCAACGCCACCACACTGCTGCCGTCGATGCTTACAAAAGCAGAGCCACTGTCGTAGAACATCGCACCCACTCCAACGTCGTTGTCGCGCCAATCCAGCCAGCTTGACCGCTGGACGGTCCACGAGCCGTCTGCAAGGATGGCGTATGACACGGAACCACTGTTCCCCACCACGCGCAACACGCTGTGATCCGAGACGCTCAATCCTTGGTGCTGATACAGCAGGCTTGTCCCGGAGGAAATTTTGTTGTTGAGCAGCGCAAAAACAGAGTGGTCACTCACACTCGGCATGTACACATACAACAGATGCATGTACCCATCAAAGCTGCAGTAACGCGCGTACAGCGAGCTGCCACCCACCAGCGTCAGCGTCCCGGTCGAGTACAAACCAAACGCATCACGCTTCGTTGCACGCGCATTTACGTTGCTGACCAGCAGCGTTGACGCACTCAACAAGACGTTCTTCAAAAACAATACGCTCAGCATTCTGCTCACAGTGCCCGGTAATTCGACCATGAGGGTCTGCACCGCGTCAACCTCCGTGACGGCGATGTCGCAGTGCTGCGGGAGAGCAAGTGAAACACAACGACAGAGGACC
>NW_905694.1:0-977 GCF_000209065.1 Trypanosoma cruzi | reverse complement strand
TAAAGCCCCCGTTCATGCCGGAGGATCGAGTCTCTTGATTCCCCATGCCCCAATTCTTCGACACCGCCAGCGGAGTATGACACCCGTTATTCAATTGAACATGCGCGGTAAATGTGGGCTTCGGTGAAGAAAAGGTCGATGCCGTTCTCTGAGACGATGGGAAACTTATTTGAGCTCCTTCAATGCGGTTTTTTATGGGGGTCGATGGCGGCGTACAAAATCCATCGTTTGGCTCCTGCGCCACCTCCGTCATGAGGTCTGCATTGAACGATGGCAATTGCAGCTGCCCATCCATCGTCGTAATGCCATCCCCTCGGTTCGCACAACCTGCTGAAAACGGGTAGTAGTCGCCCCCATTTAGGTCCAGGCGCGGGAAATTAGATGCAAGATCGCCGGCATGAAACAGCATGAGACCGCTGCCACCTAGTCCCATTCGTGACTCAAGCGTTTTGCGGTAACGCGCCTCCGCTACACTGCCAGCTGCGTGCGCACACATGTCATGTGGGTTGTGAAGAAACTCTTTGTAGTCCACAATGCCAATGAATCGGTCTTCCACCGTCTTTGGATTTGCGAAGCTTGTGTCGGCTGACAGCCCATTTGCCCAACCGTCTGTGGAGGCCGAGTAGGTAGAAGGCAACAGGCTGCTCGTAGATTTTTTTTGGACCGACAGATTCATTTAGTGCAGTACAGGTCAAAACCACAATGAAAGCAGCTGCGGCGCAGAAATAAGCGGGTGGCGCACGGCAGAGTAAAAAAAAAAGAAAAAAAAAATCAATGGCGTCAATCTAATGGTCCTCACAAGAAAATAATGGATGGTTTGTTGTGGGATATCGTTAAAGAACAGCACGATCAACCCAACCAGCCGCTTTTGCTTGTAAAGTATATATATATATATATTTGGGAATATCCTTCCGGTAGGTTATTACTGCTGTTGTTTCAGGGGATGTGTGATGAAATCCCGTTTCTCCTTTGGCTTT
>NW_905693.1:0-977 GCF_000209065.1 Trypanosoma cruzi | reverse complement strand
TTGGAAACAAAAATTTGGACCACAACGTGTGATGCAGCAGCCGCTCGAAAACGATCAGCCGAGTGCAGCACCCTTGTGGGCAAGAGCTCGCGAAATTCCTCCAAGCAGCGGATAGTTCAGGGTTGTTTGGTGTCCAGTGTGTGAACACGCAAACAGATAGTGACAGAGAGTGTCTCTGACTCTCACCATCCATAATTGGAAACAAAAATTTGGACCACAACGTGTGATGCAGCCACCGCTCGAAAACGATCAGCCGAGTGCAGCACCCTTGTGGGCAAGAGCTCGCGAAATTCCTCCAAGCAGCGGATAGTTCAGGGTTGTTTGGTGTCCAGTGTGTGAACACGCAAACAGATATTGACAGAGAGTGTCTCTGACTCTCACCATCCATAATTGGAAACAGAAATTTGGACCACAACGTGTGATGCAGCCACCGCTCGAAAACGATCAGCCGAGTGCAGCACCCTTGTGGGCAAGAGCTCGCGAAATTCCTCCAAGCAGCGGATAATTCAGGGTTGTTTGGTGTCCAGTGTGTGAACACGCAAACAGATAGTGACAGAGAGTGTCTCTGACTCTCACCATTCATAATTGGAAACAAAAATTTGGACCACAACGTGTGATGCAGCAGCCGCTCGAAAACGATCAGCCGAGTGCAGCACCCTCGTGGGCAAGAGCTCGCGAAATTCCTCCAAGCAGCGGATAATTCAGGGTTGTTTGGTGTTCAGTGCATGAACACGCAAACAGATATTGACAGAGAGTGTCTCTGACTCTCACCATTCATAATCGGAAACAAAAATTTGGACCACAACGTGTGATGCAGCCACCGCTCGAAAACGATCAGCCGAGTGCAGCACCCGTGTGGGCAAGAGCTCGCGAAATTCCTCCAAGCAGCGGATAATTCAGGGTTGTTTGGTGTCCAGTGTGTGAACACGCAAACAGATGGTGACAGAGAGTGTCTCTGACTCTCACCATTCATAATC
>NW_905692.1:0-976 GCF_000209065.1 Trypanosoma cruzi | reverse complement strand
CGGGCGCTGGAGTCGAAGCTGAGCGAGCTGACGCGGTCGCGGGACAGCCTGCAGCGTGCGCTGGACGGCAGCGTGCTTGCCGTTGAGGACGAGGAGGACGCGAGCGCCGCTGGGGACCGCGCGGTGGAGGCGCTGAAACGCCTGTGCGAGGACTCGGTCACCGTCTCGGCGGTAATGGGCGGCGCGATGCAGCGGAAACTGGAAGACGCCGAGGCCGAGCCTCTGCTGCAGCAGTGCCGGAAGATGGCGAGCGACATGGAGGCGCTGCGCAGGAGCGAGCAGCGCTACCGCGCGCTTGTGGGCGACGACGATGCGGGTGACCGCTGTGCGGACCGCGAGGACCCTTCGACGCGCGCGCAGTGCCTGCACGGTATCGAGTCTGCGCTGGCCGCCCTTGGCGTGGAGGAGAGTGAGGAGCCAGCGGCAGCGGCCATCATGAGAGCGGCCGAGGAGGCGAGAGCACGTGAAGAGGAACTGCACGACAGACTGGACGAGAGCGCAGCGCGCGGACGGACGCTGGAGTCGAAGCTGAGCGAGCTGACGCGGGTCGCGGACAGCCTGCAGCGTGCGCTGGACGGCAGCGTGCTTGCCGTTGAGGACGAGGACGCGAGCGCCGCTGGGGACCGCGCGGTGGAGGCGCTGAAACGCCTGTGCGAGGACTCGGTCACCGTCTCGGCGGTAATGGGCGGCGCGATGCAGTGGAAACTGGAAGACGCCGAGGCCGAGCCTCTGCTGCTGCAGTGCCGGAAGATGGCGGGCGACATGGAGGCGCTGCGCAGGAGCGAGCAGCGCTACCGCGCGCTTGTGGGCGACGACGATGCGGGTGACCGCTGTGCGGACCGCGAGGACCCTTCGACGCGCGCGCAGTGCCTGCACGGTATCGAGTCTGCGCTGGCCGCCCTTGGCGTGGAGGAGAGTGAGGAGCCAGCGGCAGCGGCCATCATGAGAGCGGCCGAGGAGGCGAGAGCACGGAAGA
>NW_905691.1:0-976 GCF_000209065.1 Trypanosoma cruzi | reverse complement strand
CCCCCGTGGGCCGTGTGGGCTCGCTGCTGCGCCGCGGCCAGTATGCCCGCCGCATCGGCGCGTCGGGCGCTGTGTACATGGCGGCGGTGCTGGAGTACCTGACAGCCGAGCTGCTGGAGCTGTCCGTGAAGGCGGCGAGCCAGCAGGCAAAGAAGCCGAAGCGCCTGACACCCCGCACGGTGACGCTTGCCGTGCGCCACGACGACGACCTCGGCATGCTCCTGAAGGATGTGACGCTGTCGCGTGGTGGTGTGATGCCGAGCCTGAACAAGGCGCTGGCGAAGAAGCACAAGAGCAGCAAGAAGGCGAGGGCGACGCCCAGCGCTTAGAGCGGCCTTCAGGCCAGGCGCAGGGAGGGGGCGCAACATGTTAGATGCACCTGGGTGGCCGTCGTCGCTGAGCCACGGTGACCCACACGTAGCCCTATAGAATAGGATTGGTTTGTTGTTGTTTTCTTTTCGTTTTCTACTGCCTCTCTCCCAACTGTTGTGTAGGTCTCTGCGGCGCCTCGGCATCGGTGCTTGGCCGCATTGTGGCGTGCCGTGCGCTTTTTCCTCTGCTTTGGCCGCAGGTCTCCTGCCCCCGCCCTTCTCTCCTCCCTTTGTTTCCCAAGATCAAAGCCAAGCCAAGGAACCCAACCATACTTTATTTGTTTTTTGTTTTTTGTTTTTCGCAGACAAGGATGGCAACCCCGAAGCAGGCAGCGAAGAAGGCGTCCAAGAAGCACAGCGGCGGCCGCTCCGCGAAGGCCGGTCTGATCTTCCCCGTGGGCCGTGTGGGCTCGCTGCTGCGCCGCGGCCAGTATGCCCGCCGCATCGGCGCGTCGGGCGCTGTGTACATGGCGGCGGTGCTGGAGTACCTGACAGCCGAGCTGCTGGAGCTGTCCGTGAAGGCGGCGAGCCAGCAGGCAAAGAAGCCGAAGCGCCTAACACCCCGCACGGTGACGCTTGCCGTGCGCCACGACGACGACCTCGGC
>NW_905690.1:0-976 GCF_000209065.1 Trypanosoma cruzi | reverse complement strand
GTGTGTGCGGGCGGTATGTATAAACTCAAGAACACGGTTGTATTGTGCTGCGTGGCACGTGAAATGGCATATCTGCCGAGTCAATTGTTTTTTTGTTTTAATTTTTTTGCACTTTTTTTTTTCTGTTTCGGTAAATCACTACAGTCTCTTTTCCGTCTGTGCCGTGTCCACTGCCGCCGTGTGTCTCCGTGTCCCTTTTTATTATTCCTCTGCTGGCTGTGCTGCTGACACGCCCCCACTTCTTCTTCTTTTTCTTTTCTGCTAGAGGCACCGATGGTCCGCGACGACGATTGTTTGTGCGCCGTGCCTCAGTTGTGAGTGTGGGACGCCACCCGCCACGACCCGCTGCGAGGCGCAGCGCTATTCCGTCGGGGCGGAGAGAAGTGAAGGACTGCGCCGTGGACTTGGATGCGCCCCGTCCCTCTCGTCGCGGCCGTGTGTGTGTGTGTGTGTGTGCTCTGGATGTCCAAACTCACTTGCCCCGCAAATGCGGCAACGGAAGGATGTGGTTGCGTGGAGGAGCCAATGCCACTTGAATCAAACCGTGCCTGTGACACACACGCAAACAGGAAAGCGAAAGGAAGGATTATTCGTCTGGGCTGCTGGCCGGATCCCCAAATTTCCGAAGGAAATAAAATACGACGGAAAGGGAGAATGAGTAAACGGAGAGGCAGTGCGTTCGCCAAACCCTCGTTGTTTGCTCCGCATATATTGTGTATATTTATATATTCTGGTGGCCCCACTCTCGTGACATGATGAACGCTCTATTCGGATACACCTATTTTTATAGCTTACGAAGTGGCGGAATTTGGGCCTCTCCAGCCACAAGACCCCGCCGCAACGGTGGGAATCAAGAGAGGGGGCGGATGGTGCGGCATAAATAAAAATATTCATCTTGACGTTATCGTTTCCTTTGGTAGCTTCCATCGCGCTCCTCTAAAGGAATTCATGCGATTAACACATCTTCATATGTGTT
>NW_905689.1:0-976 GCF_000209065.1 Trypanosoma cruzi | reverse complement strand
TTGTGAAACTACCAGGGCTTATCCACTGGGTGCGGTGCGTTGATTCGGCAAAGGGAACAGAAGGACGTCCTCTATGAGGTGTGCCTGTGGAGGGAGAACTGAACTGCTACCTTGGTGAGTATAAAATATTGGTGTTTATCTGAAGCGAGGGGGTGCATCGCTGTGCATGACGAGACCTTATTCATACGGACGTGAGGCGGCGGGTGGAGGAGGCCAACGGGCATGGGCAATACGAGAGCGATGCCATTGCTGCCTGTTGAGATGCTTTGGGCAGTGATGATGATAATGATGCGGCCGAACACTCTCAGGTAGAAACGCTCTTCTCGCTGTCAAGGTATTAAAGTTGCACGGTAATGTGCCGCAGGTTGACCGGCCCTTTTTTGTGAGCTTCTCCGACACGTCGGTGGAGCTGCTCGGCGTTCTCCAAAAGGGTGTTCTGTTCTGCACAGGTGTGGCTGCCCGAGGATTGTATCCGCCACGGGCGGAGTGAAGTGTGCGCGGCGATCCTCCGACAGATCTAGCGTGTTGTATTCACCGCACTGGACGACCAATCCCGCATTGGCAACGTTGGGGACTCTCTGGCGTTTCTCACGCCACACGAGGCAGGACACATCTCATACGTGAGGACCCTTTATCGCAAAAGAGAGAGACAGAGAGCAGGGGCTCTTTACGGGAAATGAGGCGGCAGCAGCAAGTGGTGGAATGATAATGCGAGTCGTCCCTCCCGCCACCCGGTGACGTTGGACCCAAAAGGTGAACCACATGTGGATGCAAAGCACAGCCACTTACGTGTGCACTGTTATTCGATTTGTTATGAAGCGAGATGGAGCCGTCAATGATTTACCTGGTGGAGATGCGAGCTGGAACGGTGAACTCACCCGACTCGCACCGTGTGTGTTCCCATCGTACGTGCGGGCAAACGCACACAATGCACAAAATATTACGGTGCCGACGGAGGTCCTCTCTTATCCCCGCC
>NW_905688.1:0-976 GCF_000209065.1 Trypanosoma cruzi | reverse complement strand
ACCTTTGGCGACGCCTCCGCGTGCCTCGTGTTGCACAACGTGAATCTGACGGGGAGTGTGCTGACCATCGCGCGCACGCATGTGGCGGCGGTGTTCCGCGACGCTGTTGGCGTGCTACTGTTTGGCGGCGTGGCACTGTCGTCGCGCGGTGCGCTGTACGTGGACGGGCTGTCGGTGCAGAATGCGATGGGGCTGTGCGTGTCAGTGGAGGGCGGTATTGCGGCCATTGGTGGCTCCGTGGTGGCGTTTGTTGACAGCGACTTCCTGCTGTGCAAGCACGCGGTGTCTGTGCGTGGGGCTGTGAGCGTGTCGTGCTCAGCAGTGGCACTTGTGCGGAGCGACTTTGCTTCGACGGGGGACTACGCGGTGGCGTTTTATTCGACGGTGAGTCTGGCCGACGGGTCGATGTTGCTGGCGAAGGGCAACGTGCACGACGGCGTCTCGAGGGAGATGCTCTACGCCGCTGGCGCCGTGACCGCTGCTGGGAGCACGCTGAGCTTTGTGCGCAACCGAGCGTTGCTGCCACGGATGCTGTCGGCGGGCCTGTCGCTTTCGGCTGGGGCGCATGTGAGGGTGGCGTGCAACGACGCTGGTGGCCGTGTCCTGTCGACGGCGGAGGAGTACGTAGCGGCTGGTTTTGGCGACGCTGGGAGCATCGACGTTGTTGGGTGCGACGCCTGCGACAGGGACACGCACTGCTACGCTCCCGGGACGGTGTCGGCGAGCATAAAGAACGGTGTGTGCGTGTGCGTGTGCGGCAGCGGCGGGTACGGCGAGGCGTGCATGCCTGTGGGAGCTCCCGCGCTGCCGCCCGCTGCGGGCACTGCGTCGAGTGTGTTCCTCCGCGAGGGCGTGACGGTGCAGTCGGTGTTCGTTGTGCCTGCCGGCGCGAGCGAGGTGACGCTGCGCCACTTTGTACTGGACGGCGTGAGTCCGGTGCTCTACGTGCCGTGGATGGCGCGGGACGGCGTGCGGA
>NW_905687.1:0-976 GCF_000209065.1 Trypanosoma cruzi | reverse complement strand
AACCACCACCGCATAGTTACTAATTCCGCGTGTTACACGTCACATGGCAGCGTAATCGATCATACGGCTCGCACTGGATGCACGGTCCAGCGGGCTCAGGACGTCTGAGCGGGTGTCACCAGCCATGGGCTGCAGCGGCGGTGCGGGTGGTCGGTACGACGACGCAACGGTGGTGCCTGAGGCGTACGACGATAACGCCATTTCGTGCGGCTTCTGCGTCTCTTCGTCACTCTCCTCGTCATCGCGCAGCAGCGCCTCCAGCCCACCACGCCACGGCTCGCGCAGCTCCTGCCAGTGGCAGTCCTCCGCGTACCACACAACGACGCCGTACACAGCGATCACAAGCAGCACAGCCGCCATGCAGAGGTACTGGGAATGACAGCCTCCCACGGATGGGTGACGGACGACGCCCCTCGTGCGAGGGTGAAGAAACGTGGAGAAGGAGTCAGCCGCACAGCGCACGCAGAAGCAGCGTCATCCACGCTGCTCCGCAAGAAACTGCCGTGCGCACAGCACACAGGCAGCCGCAACGAGAAGAACGGGGCGCACCCAAGCGCACGGCACAGTCGGCCACGGCTCTGTCCTCACAGATTGGCATCATGCCGCACAGCAGGCTGCAATGGATAGTGCCCCGCACACCCACAGTGAGGCACGCCGCACACCGTCCCCTCCCTTTGCAGAAGAAGCAGAAAGCCGAGCCGGGCACCCCGTCGCTCCCGTCCCATCGCAGAGGGGAACACAAACAATCGTCGTTGCGGACAATCGGTGCCTATAGCAGGGAAGAAAAGAGGAGGAAACGGGGGCATGTCAGCAGCACAGCCGGCAGAAGGACACTCAACCGGACACGGTAACACAAAGTGGCAGTGGAGCACAGCACAAACGGAAACAAGTCGCGGCACGTTGTTGTAGAATAAACTCTAAAGAGAAAAAAAAGAACTCAACCCCGCAAGAAATTTTTTAAATAAAAAAAAGGATC
>NW_905686.1:0-976 GCF_000209065.1 Trypanosoma cruzi | reverse complement strand
AACCCTGAATTATCCGCTGCTTGGAGGAATTTCTTGAGCTCTTGCCCACAAGGGTGCTGCACTCGGCTGATCGTTTTCGAGCGGCTGCTGCATCACACGTTGTGGTCCAAATTTTTGTTTCCGATTGTGAATGGTGGGAGTCAGAGACACTCTCTGTCAATATCTGTTTGCGTGTTCACACACTGGACACCAAACAACCCTGAATTATCCGCTGCTTGGAGGAATTTCGCGAGCTCTTGCCCACAAGGGTGCTGCACTCGGCTGATCGTTTTCGAGCGGCTGCTGCATCACACGTTGTGGTCCAAATTTTTGTTTCCGATTGTGAATGGTGGGGGTCAGAGACACTCTCTGTCAATATCTGTTTGCGTGTTCACACACTGGACACCAAACAACCCTGAACTATCCGCTGCTTGGAGGAATTTCGCGAGCTCTTGCCCATACGGGTGCTGCACTCGGCTGATCGTTTTCGAGCGGCTGCTGCATCACACGTTGTGGTCCAAATTTTTGTTTCCGATTGTGAATGGTGGGAGTCAGAGGCACTCTCTGTCACTATCTGTTTGCGTGTTCACACACTGGACACCAAACAACCCTGAACTATCCGCTGCTTGGAGGAATTTCGCGAGCTCTTGCCCACACGGGTGCTGCACTCGGCTGATCGTTTTCGAGCGGCTGCTGCATCACACGTTGTGGTCCAAATTTTTGTTTCCGATTGTGAATGGTGGGAGTCAGAGGCACTCTCTGTCACTATCTGTTTGCGTGTTCACACACTGGACACCAAACAACCCTGAACTATCCGCTGCTTGGAGTAATTTCGCGAGCTCTTGCCCACACGGGTGCTGCACTCGGCTGATCGTTTTCGAGCGGCTGCTGCATCACACGTTGTGGTCCAAATTTTTGTTTCCGATTGTGAATGGTGGGAGTCAGAGGCACTCTCTGTCAATATCTGTTTGCGTGTTCACACACTGGACACCAAACA
>NW_905685.1:0-976 GCF_000209065.1 Trypanosoma cruzi | reverse complement strand
GAATTTCGCGAGTTCTGCCCCACACGGGTGCTGCACTCGGCTGATCGTTTTCGAGCGGCCGCTGCATCACACGTTGTGGTCCAAATTTTTGTTTCCGATTGTGAATGGTGGGAGTCAGAGACACTCTCTGTCACTATCTGTTTGCGTGTTCACACACTGGACACCAAACAACCCTGAACTATCCGCTGCTTGGAGGAATTTCGCGAGCTCTTGCCCACACGGGTGCTGCACTCGGCTGATCGTTTTCGAGCGGCTGCTGCATCACACGTTGTGGTCCAAATTTTTGTTTCTGATTGTGAATGGTGGGAGTCAGAGACACTCTCTGTCAATATCTGTTTGCGTGTTCACACACTGGACACCAAACAACCCTGAACTATCCGCTGCTTGGAGGAATTTCGCGAGCTCTTGCCCACACGGGTGCTGCACTCGGCTGATCGTTTTCGAGCGGCCGCTGCATCACACGTTGTGGTCCAAATTTTTGTTTCCGATTGTGAATGGTGGGAGTCAGAGGCACTCTCTGTCAATATCTGTTTGCGTGTTCACACACTGGACACCAAACAACCCTGAATTATCCGCTGCTTGGAGGAATTTCGCGAGCTCTTGCCCACAAGGGTGCTGCACTCGGCTGATCGTTTTCGAGCGGCCGCTGCATCACACGTTGTGGTCCAAATTTTTGTTTCTGATTGTGAATGGTGGGAGTCAGAGACACTCTCTGTCAATATCTGTTTGCGTGTTCACACACTGGACACCAAACAACCCTGAACTATCCGCTGCTTGGAGGAATTTCGCGAGCTCTTGCCCACACGGGTGCTGCACTCGGCTGATCGTTTTCGAGCGGCCGCTGCATCACACGTTGTGGTCCAAATTTTTGTTTCCGATTGTGAATGGTGGGAGTCAGAGACACTCTCTGTCACTATCTGTTTGCGTGTTCACACACTGGACACCAAACAACCCTGAACTATCCGCTGCTGGAGGA
>NW_905684.1:0-976 GCF_000209065.1 Trypanosoma cruzi | reverse complement strand
ACAAAAAATTTAGACCACAGCGTGTGGTGCAGCAGCCGCTCGAAAACGATCCGCCGAGTGCAGCACCCTTGTGGGCAAGATCTCGCGACATTCCTCCAAGCAGCGGATAGTTCAGGGTTGTTTGGCGTCCAGTGTGTGAACACGCAAACAGACATTGAAAGAGAGTGCCTCTGACTCCCGCCATTCATAATTCAAAACAAAAATTTAGACCACAGCGTGTGGTGCAGCAGCCACTCGAAAACGATTATCCGACTGCAGCACCCTTGTGGGCAAGATCTCGCGACATTCCTCCAAGCAGCGGATAGTTCAGGGTTGTTTGGCGTCCAGTGTGTGAACACGCAAACAGACATTGAAAGAGAGTGCCTCTGACCACCACCATTCATAATTCGAAACAAAAATTTAGACCACAGCGTGTGGTGCAGCAGCCGCTCGAAAACAATTATCCGACTGCAGCACGCTTGTGGGCAAGATCTCGCGACATTCCTCCAAGCAGCGGATAGTTCAGGGTTGTTTGGCGTCCAGTGTGTGAACACGCAAACAGACATTGAAAGAGAGTGCCTCTGACCACCACCATTCATAATTCGAAACAAAAACATAGACCACAGCGTGTGGTGCAGCAGCCACTCGAAAACGATTATCCGACTGCAGCACCCTTGTGGGCAAGATCTCGCGACATTCCTCCAAGCAGCGGATAGTTCAGGGTTGTTTGGCGTCCAGTGTGTGAACACGCAAACAGACATTGAAAGAGAGTGCCTCTGACCACCACCATTCATAATTCGAAACAAAAATTTAGACCACAGCGTGTGGTGCAGCAGCCACTCGAAAACGATTATCCGACTGCAGCACCCTTGTGGGCAAGATCTCGCGACATTCCTCCAAGCAGCGGATAGTTCAGGGTTGTTTGGCGTCCAGTGTGTGAACACGCAAACAGACATGAAAGAGAGTGCCTCTGACCACCACCATTCATAATTCGAAA
>NW_905683.1:0-976 GCF_000209065.1 Trypanosoma cruzi | reverse complement strand
GAGATTATTGCGCCACGGCAGGCATGTAGCCCAACGAGCGTTGTGCCACCTGACGCAAAAACGCTTAGCACAACGGCCTTCCCGTCCACAAGATGCAGCACAAACTGGAGGGGTGTCGCCTCTTTGATTGCAAGAAACCGCGCAAACCGTCTCACCTCCACCGACACTGAAGCGTAAGCCATCGACGTATCGTCGCGGTGCTTCGGCTTATCCCCGCCATTACCATCGCCTTCGCCATCAAAATCGGCGTCATTCTCACCCTCGCGCTCGCACTTTTGCACGGAGCTGTACTTCAGAGCAAAGCTGGCAAGGAAACATTCGGCTAGAACCACCAGAGTGCAGCTGGTAGCAGCAGCGCCATCCGCCCGCTCGTTGTCCCTCACTGTGAAAGTCATGCGATCGCACGAGGTGGAGCGGACCTTGTCCACAAACTTTGACAGCTCCGCGAGGCACGGCAAAACAATTTGCACCACCTCGCTCTCGAGGGGAGGGGCGCTGATATTCCGC
Organism: Trypanosoma cruzi; assembly: GCF_000209065.1. NCBI lineage: Eukaryota > Euglenozoa > Kinetoplastea > Trypanosomatida > Trypanosomatidae > Trypanosoma > Trypanosoma cruzi. The sequence goes on along the minus strand of NW_905683.1, from coordinate 469 downwards.
ACTTCCAGCTCTCTAAGCACCCGCACTGGCACGTCGTGGCTGATGTCAAGATGCGGGCGGACGCCCTGCATCGAGACACGCAGCGCCGGCCTTCTCGCCGCATTCTTCGTCAGTTTGATGGTGACGTTTGGGCAGTGCTCTGCCTGGCGCATGATGTGAAAAAGTTGTGAAAGGTCCGCCACCTCGCAGAAGATGGCGTTTTCTTGCAGCTGCGACTGGGACTGGAAGTCGCTGAAGATGGCCTGCGTGCGGCATCCGGCCCATACCTGCATGCCGTCTGCAAACTGCGTGCTCGTGAAGAAGCGAATGCGTGTGGGGTGCAGTTTGATCACGCACCGACACTGAATGCCGCGGCACTCCTGGCACACACTGGCAAGGGTGCGCTGGTCACGCACAGTGGCCTTGAACTTCATCACCAACCTGCAGGGCCCCCAGCCACACAGAGAGGCATCAACGATTACATGCCAGC
>NW_905682.1:0-976 GCF_000209065.1 Trypanosoma cruzi | reverse complement strand
GTCCAACGTCCTCCTTGCGCTCTGTGCGGCTGGCATCATGCCCACGCGTCGTGGCACAACTTCTTCCCCCACAAACCAACGGCGCAGCAAAGCGTGAGACGCGACGCACCACAAAAGGATCCAACCGACTACTTCGCCCGTGCACCGCAGTGCCACACCGGAAAGAAAAAAACAGGCAGGAGAAGAGAGGCAGGACCTCGGGACAGCACACATCACCTGATGTATCACACCCAGAAAAAACAACAACAACAACAAAAAAGGCGATAATGCACGCAGAGGTAAAACATGTTTCCCCTCCGCTCTCTCGGAATGTTATGAATGAGCTGCATTTTTTATGCGACAAAAAACACATATGCACGTGCATGTCGGGTGTGCACGCATACACACAGAACGAGGAGAGACAATGCAGCACATGTAGTCGAACGACAACGACTGCCAATTCCCCCGTAATTGCAAGAAGCAGCAGCGCAAAGGCGGAGATTATTGCGCCACGGCAGGCATGTAGCCAACGAGCGTTGTGCCACCTGACGCAAAAACGCTTAGCACAACGGCCTTCCCGTCCACAAGATGCAGCACAACCTGGAGGGGTGTCGCCTCTTTGATTGCAAGAAACCGCGCAAACCGTCTCACCTCCACCGACACTGAAGCGTAAGCCATCGACGTATCGTCGCGGTGCTTCGGCTTATCCCCGCCATTACCATCGCCTTCGCCATCAAAATCGGCGTCATTCTCACCCTCGCGCTCGCACTTTTGCACGGAGCTGTACTTCAGAGCAAAGCTGGCAAGGAAACATTCGGCTAGAACCACCAGAGTGCAGCTGGTAGCAGCAGCGCCATCCGCCCGCTCGTTGTCCCTCACTGTGAACGTCATGCGATCACACGAGGTGGAGCGGACCTTGTCCACAAACTTTGACAGCTCCGCGAGGCACGGCAAAACAATTTGCACCACCTCGGTCTCGAGGGGAGGGGCGCTGATA
>NW_905681.1:0-976 GCF_000209065.1 Trypanosoma cruzi | reverse complement strand
CAGAACCCGCAACGAAGCTGATGTTGTGTGTTCGGTCGTCCGATAGCCACCAGTCTTGGTCAGCATCCACTGCATGTGCTCTGTGATCTGTCAGGAGCCGCTCGATCGCTTCCGGCAGCTCGTCACTGCAGCCATGGCCATTGCAGGTTTAGCCGGTGTGTCCCGAAACCGGGCCGCTCGACAGGAGCCGTTGCAAAAGATTGTCTCGTAGAGACCGAAAGAACGCCGCGTCACCGTCTAACTTTACCCAGAAACTGTAGCGCCACACAATCGGCTGATCAAAGAGAGCATGCGAGCACCACCGTGTGCCCTGAACGTCATCCGGTGACGCACGGCGCGCCGGAAAGTACGGCGAACAGCCACAAAGAAACCACGTGCAATCTTCCAGCAGCGAACGGCTTTCTTCAATGCAACGCGGAAAAGTTAAGTTCATAGGCAAAAAAAAAAAACACAAACTTCGGCTGTACTCTTGGCAAATAGTGATATACATCCTTCAGAGAAGTCCACTCTTCGCCCCTCAGCATCGCGTCCTCAACGACGTCTGCCCGCACATCACGAAATTTCATCTCCAGTGGAGTCAAGTGCCCCTCATGAACCCTTGCAAACTCGAATTTCTCTACCAACTGCACAGCACTCACTGTTAGATTGGCACAGAAAATCACCATATCCACATTGCCCTGTGCCAAAAATCAGTTTTCCATCCAAGTGGGAAGTGTCTCCCTCAACCGTGCCACACCACGATACTGCACACCCGTCAGGAGCAAATCGGGCACCGCACGGCCTTTTCCAGCCAATTCTCTTCTGGATTCGGCATACAAAAAGTGCGTGCTTGCCGATGCATAAGAGGAAGTGGCAGGCGGCGAGTCCATATTGTAAACAGGAACTACACGAGGGTAATTCGTCGTTTTATTGTCAGGTGTTGGTTCATGCATCAACTGGATGCCAACTGTGGAGTCAATTAGCAATAATAGCGCGA
>NW_905680.1:0-976 GCF_000209065.1 Trypanosoma cruzi | reverse complement strand
CTCATTGGGCGGAAGTTCAGCGACCCCGTTGTGCAGTCGGACATGAAGCACTGCCCCTTCAAGGTCATCACGAAGGGCGACGACAAGCCGGTGATCCAGGTGCAGTTCCGCGGCGAGACAAAGACGTTCAACCCGGAGGAGGTGAGCTCGATGGTGCTGTCAAAGATGAAGGAGATTGCGGAGTCGTACCTGGGCAAGCAGGTGAAGAAGGCCGTGGTGACTGTGCCCGCGTACTTCAACGACTCCCAGCGGCAGGCGACGAAGGATGCCGGCACGATCGCGGGGATGGAGGTGCTGCGCATCATCAATGAGCCGACAGCTGCCGCCATTGCGTATGGCCTGGACAAAGTGGAGGACGGCAAGGAGCGCAATGTGCTCATCTTTGACCTTGGCGGCGGCACGTTTGATGTCACGCTGCTGACGATCGACGGTGGCATCTTTGAGGTGAAGGCGACGAACGGCGACACGCACCTGGGCGGCGAGGACTTTGACAACCGCCTCGTGTCGCACTTCACGGACGAGTTCAAGCGCAAGAACAAGGGCAAGGACCTGACGACAAGCCAGCGCGCCCTCCGCCGCCTCCGCACCGCCTGCGAGCGCGCCAAGCGCACGCTGTCGTCCGCGGCACAGGCGACGATTGAGATCGACGCGCTGTTCGACAACGTGGACTTCCAGGCAACCATCACTCGCGCCCGCTTCGAGGAGCTCTGCGGCGACCTCTTCCGAGGGACGCTGCAGCCGGTGGAGCGTGTGCTCCAGGACGCCAAGATGGACAAGCGTGCCGTGCACGACGTGGTGCTCGTCGGCGGCTCCACCCGCATTCCAAAGGTGATGCAGCTGGTGTCTGACTTTTTCGGTGGCAAGGAACTGAACAAGAGCATCAACCCTGATGAGGCTGTGGCGTACGGTGCCGCCGTGCAGGCCTTCATCCTGACGGGCGGCAAGAGCAAGCAGACGGAGGGCCTGCTGCTGCTCG
>NW_905679.1:0-976 GCF_000209065.1 Trypanosoma cruzi | reverse complement strand
TGGCGCACCCCGTGTAACCGTACGGAGTGGGGCACCGCGTCATGGATGGCGAAGGATCCGTTTCCACGTGTAACTTGAGTGGGTGATTGTTCGCTCGCTGTGCGTTGTGTGCCGGCTGCGGGGCTGTGGCCGTATCCCGTTGGCCGTGGGATTGAGCTGGAGGCGGTGGCGGTGTGTCTCTTTTTCTTGCCCATTGTGGGTGACTGCTGGCGGTGTGTGCGTTTGTTGTGTGGAGGACCAAATCCTTCCACGCGCGGTCTGGCAGCACTGCAATGGTATGTGTGTGTGTGTGTGAGGGCTGGTGTAGGCGATGGTGCTCCCCGCTGTTCCTTCCGGATTCTCTTGTGTCCCGCTCTTTGCATGGGTGCTCTGCTTTGCTCCCCACGGACGTGTCCGATGTATTGCCGCCTTTTTCTTTCTCCACTTGTTGAGCACAGACACACGCTAGGAAGGAAAGCAAAAAAACGCTAATCGCCACTGTGAAATTCTAAGACTCTAAAAGGACAAACAGCAGCACACACACACACCGCCCACACACACATATTTACATGCTCTCACGTGTTGCTGCAGTGAAGGCACCCAATAAACACAGTTGTCGCGGCGTGACCGGATCCAGCGGAAGGAGGAGGGAAGGAAGAGAGAGTGAGCATCGGAGGCCTAACATGTCCCGGCATGTGTTTGCTTCCGCTGTGCTGCTCCTCGTTATGATGATGTGCTGCGGCACCTGTGGAGCTGCGGCCGCTGGAGGAAATAATGGGAAGAGTGGTTTAAGGAATTTTAAAAAGCTACAGAGGGTCGATCTGTTTGTACCGCGGACGACGCTGGTGCTGCCGAAAGAGGGGACTGCTGCAGGTACGCCGAGGGATTCATTTGTTACACCATCCCTTGTCAGTGCTGGTGGAGTAATTGCTGCTTTTGCCGAAGGTCACGCGAAGGCCCAAAATACCGCTTATGTCCAATTAGATGGGCCTTCTTT
>NW_905678.1:0-976 GCF_000209065.1 Trypanosoma cruzi | reverse complement strand
TTATGAATGGTGGTGGTCAGAGGCACTCTCTTTCAATGTCTGTTTGCGTGTTCACACACTGGACGCCAAACAACCCGGAACTATCCGCTGCTTGGAGGAATTTCGCGAGATCTTGCCCACATGGGTGCTGCACTCGGCGGATCGTTTTCGAGTGGCTGCTGCACCGCACGTTGTGGTCTAAATTTTTGTTTCGAATTATGAATGGTGGTGGTCAGAGGCACTCTCTTTCAATGTCTGTTTGCGTGTTCACACACTGGACGCCAAACAACCCGGAACTATCCGCTGCTTGGAGGAGTTTCGCGAGATCTTGCCCACAGGGGTGCTGCACTCGGATAATCGTTTTCGAGCGGCTGCTGCACCACACGTTGTGGTCTAAATTTTTGTTTCGAATTATGAATGGTGGTGGTCAGAGGCACTCTCTTTCAATGTCTGTTTGCGTGTTCACACACTGGACGCCAAACAACCCTGAACTATCCGCTGCTTGGAGGAGTTTCGCGAGATCTTGCCCACATGGGTGCTGCAGTCGGCGGATCGTTTTCGAGCGGCTGCTGCACCGCACGTTGTGGTCTAAATTTTTGTTTCGAATTATGAATGGTGGTGGTCAGAGGCACTCTCTTTCAATGTCTGTTTGCGTGGTCACACACTGGACGCCAAACAACCCTGAACTATCCGCTGCTTGGAGGAATTTCGCGAGATCTTGCCCACAAGGGTGCTGCACTCGGCGGATCGTTTTCGAGTGGCTGCTGCACCACATGCTGTGGTCTAAATTTTTGTTTCGAATTATGAATGGTGGTGGTCAGAGGCACTCTCTTTCAATGTCTGTTTGCGTGTTCACACACTGGACGCCAAACAACCCTGAACTATCCGCTGCTTGGAGGAGTTTCGCGAGATCTTGCCCACATGGGTGCTGCAGTCGGCGGATCGTTTTCGAGCGGCTGCTGCACCGCACGTTGTGGTCTAAATTTTTGTTTCGAAT
>NW_905677.1:0-976 GCF_000209065.1 Trypanosoma cruzi | reverse complement strand
CGGGTGCTGCACTCGGCTGATCGTTTTCGAGCGGCCGCTGCATCACACGTGTGGGTCCAAATTTTTGTTTCCGATTGTGAATGGTGGGAGCCAGAGGCACTCTCTGTCAATATCTGTTTGCGTGTTCACACACTGGACACCAAACAACCCTGAACTATCCGCTGCTTGGAGGAATTTCGCGAGCTCTTGCCCACACGGGTGCTGCACTCGGCTGATCGTTTTCGAGCGGCCGCTGCATCACACGTTGTGGTCCAAATTTTTGTTTCCGATTGTGAATGGTGGGAGTCAGAGACACTCTCTGTCAATATCTGTTTGCGTGTTCACACACTGGACACCAAACAACCGTGAACTATCCGCTGCTTGGAGGAATTTCGCGAGCTCTTGCCCACACGGGTGCTGCACTCGGCTGATCGTTTTCGAGCGGCTGCTGCATCACACGTTGTGGTCCAAATTTTTGTTTCCGATTGTGAATGGTGGGAGTCAGAGACACTCTCTGTCAATATCTGTTTGCGTGTTCACACACTGGACACCAAACAACCCTGAACTATCCGCTGCTTGGAGGAATTTCGCGAGCTCTTGCCCACACGGGTGCTGCACTCGGCTGATCGTTTTCGAGCGGCCGCTGCATCACACGTTGTGGTCCAAATTTTTGTTTCCGATTGTGAATGGTGGGAGTCAGAGGCACTCTCTGTCAATATCTGTTTGCGTGTTCACACACTGGACACCAAACAACCCTGAACTATCCGCTGCTTGGAGGAATTTTGCGAGCTCTTGCCCACACGGGTGCTGCACTCGGCTGATCGTTTTCGAGCGGCCGCTGCATCACACGTTGTGGTCCAAATTTTTGTTTCCGACTGCGAATGGTGGGAGTCAGAGACACTCTCTGTCAATATCTGTTTGCGTGTTCACACACTGGACACCAAACAACCCTGAACTATCCGCTGCTTGGAGGAATTTCGCGAGCTCTGCCCACACG
>NW_905676.1:0-976 GCF_000209065.1 Trypanosoma cruzi | reverse complement strand
CGTCTCGGCGGTAATGGGCGGCGCGATGCAGCGGAAACTGGAAGACGCCGAGGCCGAGCCTCTGCTGCAGCAGTGCCGGAAGATGGCGAGCGACATGGAGGCGCTGCGCAGGAGCGAGCAGCGCTACCGCGCGCTTGTGGGCGACGACGATGCGGGTGACCGCTGTGCGGACCGCGAGGACCCTTCGACGCGCGCGCAGTGCCTGCACGGTATCGAGTCTGCGCTGGCCGCCCTTGGCGTGGAGGAGAGTGAGGAGCCAGCGGCAGCGGCCATCATGAGAGCGGCCGAGGAGGCGAGAGCACGTGAAGAGGAACTGCACGACAGACTGGACGAGAGCGCAGCGCGCGGACGGGCGCTGGAGTCGAAGCTGAGCGAGCTGACGCGGGTCGCGGACAGCCTGCAGCGTGCGCTGGACGGCAGCGTGCTTGCCGTTGAGGACGAGGAGGACGCGAGCGCCGCTGGGGACCGCGCGGTGGAGGTGCTGAAACGCCTGTGCGAGGACTCGGTCACCGTCTCGGCGGTAATGGGCGGCGCGATGCAGTGGAAACTGGAAGACGCCGAGGCCGAGCCTCTGCTGCTGCAGTGCCGGAAGATGGCGGGCGACATGGAGGCGCTGCGCAGGAGCGAGCAGCGCTACCGCGCGCTTGTGGGCGACGACGATGCGGGTGACCGCTGTGCGGACCGCGAGGACCCTTCGACGCGCGCGCAGTGCCTGCACGGTATCGAGTCTGCGCTGGCCGCCCTTGGCGTGGAGGAGAGTGAGGAGCCAGCGGCAGCGGCCATCATGAGAGCGGCCGAGGAGGCGAGAGCACGTGAAGAGGAACTGCACGACAGACTGGACGAGAGCGCAGCGCGCGGACGGGCGCTGGAGTCGAAGCTGAGCGAGCTGACGCGGGTCGCGGACAGCCTGCAGCGTGCGCTGGACGGCAGCGTGCTTGCCGTTGAGGACGAGGAGGACGCGAGCGCCGCTGGGGAC
>NW_905675.1:0-976 GCF_000209065.1 Trypanosoma cruzi | reverse complement strand
TTGTCACGTTCTAACGCGTAGGCTGCAAACTCCTCAAGGATGTCGGTTGATGATGCCTCATTCGCCAACATGGACAATATTTCAATCTTCACTGCCTTCACATAGGTAGGCTCCATGTAAAGGCAATAAAAGACCTTGTATGAGTCCTGAAACACACGTGGTTCACGCTGAACAAGAAGTTTAATGTGGCACAACACAACGTAGGACACCTCCATTTTGGAGCATGACGATAAAAGCGAGAGAAGAGGAAGTTTAAGTCTGTCAAAGACTTGACGATATACCGCAGGGTAATTTTGTGTGAGGTAAAAAAACACATTACTGGCACTGAGGATCAAGTCACTGTTGTTGCTCTGAAGTCGTTCCTCAAGAAGATTCATAATGTCAAACATCTCCTCTTCGCTTGTAGGGGTGTAGCGGAGAACGAGATTAATAATCTGCGCCTGGTGCCATTCGGGAACGCTACGCAATTTGTTCAACAAGTAATATAAAATTGGCTTCGTCACTTCAAACACGCCTTCTGTGGTACCGTTGGCCTCGGCATCACGCGAGACCTCCACGAGAACGGCAAGGGCGTTGCAACACACCAGCGAATCGCTGTCACGCAACATTCCCAGCATCCGCTCAAAAAACCGCTGTTTATGAAACTCAACCGGGGAAATACGAAACACTTTTAGTGCGCAAAGACATGCGGTTTTCCGTACATGAGCCGAAACGTCTGAAAAGCCCTTCTTTACGGCGGGAATTAAAAACACAAATAACTGCGGTAGACGTAACGACGCCAGTGAACGCAAGGCAAGGCCACGCACCAGCGGACTTTCCTCCCCGCATTCCTTTGTGAGGGTGTTAATACTTAACAGCGCCAGCTCCGCGTTGTTTTCCGAGCGACTGATGAGGTAAAAGTAAATAAGTTTCTTGCTGACAATATCCGTCGTGCCACATGCCAATATCATCTCCGTAAAGAGACTTGAAGTGTCAA
>NW_905674.1:0-976 GCF_000209065.1 Trypanosoma cruzi | reverse complement strand
GGGCGCCGGCCTGCTGATGCACTCGGAGGGGAGCGGATGGCGTGCGCCGTGCCTCACTTGTGAGTGTGGGACGCCACCCGCCACGACCTGCTGCGAGGCGCAGCGCTATTCCGTCGCGGCGGAGAGAAGCGAAGGACCGCGCCGTGGACTTGGATGCGCCCGTCCCTCTTGTTGCGGCCGTGTGTGTGTGTGTGTGCTCTGGATGCCCAAACCCACTTGCCCCGTAAATGCGGCAACAGAAGGATGTGGTTGCGTGGAGGCGACAATGTCACTGGAATCAAACCGTGCCTGTGGCACACACGCAAACGGGAAGAGGAAGGGAAGGAATGTTTGCCTGGGCTGCTGGCCGGCCAACAAACTTTTCCATACAAATAGAATACGACGGGAGAGAAGAATGAGTCAATGGAGAGGCAGTGGGTCTGCCAAATCCTCGTTGTTTGCTCCACGTATGTATTTATTCGTACATTCTGGTGGCCCCACTCTCGCGACATGATGAACGCTCTATTCGGACTGGATGCATATATATTTGTAGCTTGCGAAGTGGCGGACTTTGGGCTCTTCCAGCCACAAAAACCCCGCTGCAAGGGTGGGAATCGAAGCGGGTGGGTGGGACAACAAAAGAACTAGAAAACCGTACTGACGTTATCGGTTCCTTGATTCCCTCCATCGCTGTCTAACAAAGGAACTCGAAGCGGTAGGAGGGAATAGTACGGAAATATGTCTTTGTTTTATTAGAAGCTTGTGAAGAGAATGTTCGCGGGCAAGCTGGCGTCCCCAATGTATATGCGTCCTGATGAAACGGAGATATATTTCTGTACGACTGTTCGTCCCTATTTTATGGACTTTTGACTGACCGCGATGGGAGGAATCAGGGAGCCAATGACGCCTGGACGCTTTATAATTATTTTTCTTACAACCACACGGTATCCCTGCAAGCTGGCTGAAGGAAATGACAGTGGTTTCTTTTACACGGCGA
>NW_905673.1:0-976 GCF_000209065.1 Trypanosoma cruzi | reverse complement strand
GGGTCCCCCGCCCCAATTCCTTCGGGTTTTGTCATTTTTTTTAACGTCCCGGCACGCCCCCAGTGAGGGGGGGGGGGTGCCGGGTAACCCCCCCAAAAAAAAAAAGGAAAAAAAGGGGGAAAAGGGGGGGGGTGAAGGGGGGAATTCAAAAAAAAAAAAAAAGTAAATTTCAAGGGGAAAAGGATGGGGCAAAAAAAAAAAAAAAAAAAGACCGATAATACATTTAACAAGGGCAATGCCGCCGCACAAATAAGACATGTGCACCCCCCCCCCCCCCCCCCAGAAAAAAAAAAAAAAAAAAACAAGATATGAAAAAAAAAAAAAATTTATTGAGAGGCGTGAAGAAATTATTCTCCGACGGGTCAGGGCAGCGAGGACAAGAATATATCAAAAGTAAGAAAAAAAAAAAAACCCACTTTTTCTTTTCGTTTTAGTTGTCATTCATTTATAGTCGTTTTGTTTCTCAGCCTTCTTTTTTTCCCTCCCCGCTCCCTTGTTGTTGTTGTTGTTGTTGCTGCTGCCGCTGCTGCCTCGTCGCCTGTCATGCTCGGTGGCAAGAAATTCCCAGCGGGGAATGTGGCAACGAGCATCACATTATTACCCAACACCTCTTCCCCTCCCGCAACCACATTTCAACAAAGTAGAAGAAAACTGAAAAAATGAAGCACGGTGTCGCAAAACAACAACAAACAAAAAAAAAAAAAAAAAAACTTACATAAATGTTTTTAATCCCCCCTCCCCTTCAAAAGAGGAAATGGAAAATAATCCTCTTTTCATACCGTCCACTCTCTATTCAACCGACACTCACTGCGGTCGAATTGGGATCCAGAAATGACCCTACTTCAAACACGTTCTATGGCGCAACTTCATGCGGTTACGTTCCATCGTGGCGATCGGCGCCACCTCGTCAAATGATGGCGGGGCCGGAAGAGACGTCACGGACGCCGCGTTCACACTCCGCGACAGCTCCACCACC
>NW_905672.1:0-976 GCF_000209065.1 Trypanosoma cruzi | reverse complement strand
TCTTCATGCTGGCTACCTCAGCACGGAGCTGACGGATGAGCGCAGACTTCGCGTCCTCGTTTACACGTGGGATGTTCGTAATGTTGCGCGCTCGACCAGCGTACAGAAGAGTTGACAATGTCTCATCAACATACCGGTCTGACGGACTAATGCATGCAATCATGGTAGTGAGCGAGTTGCCGCCTAATGCGTGCTTCAGCAACATGGTCAGCTTACTCTCGCGGTATGGAATGTGCGACCTATCAGCGGGCTTACCTTTCTTCGCTCTTGTACCATTAGCAGTAAGAGCTGTAATGACTCTTCCGAGAGTGAGAAGTGACGCGTTGATATCGGGAGAGTCCTTCAGCATTGACGAAGACGGGCTCCTAGAAAGCATTGCGACCCTCTCCGATCCGGCCAGATCCACAATGGAAAGCTCGGCTCTGATGGGTGTCTCTGGCGAGTCGGCGTCGCAGCGGGCAACATATATGGTGAATACACAGTGCGAACGCGATGACTGCTGGTTCATGGCGTGGCTTCCCATGAATTTCTCCTTCGTGCCGGAGAAGAAGCATCGACGCATCTTCTCCGGCTCATCGCAGTTGCAGATGAAAAGATTCTCCACGGCAAAGACGTCGCCGCGGCACCAGCCGACCTTCAGCCCGGTGTTCGGCGAGTGCGTCGTGGAAGGGTTCAGCAGGTCCATCACGCGCTCGTTGTATATCTGATAGAAGCTGCAGCAGAACTGGAACCGCAGGTTTCCGTCCTCCAACTGCATCTCCCGTGCGCGATCAAACACAAGCTGGATGGCACGAGGAATAATGCCGTGTTGCCGGGGATCCGTTTTGAGGCTGGGCCTGGGATTCCCACTGCCGTGCCGCAGGTAGTCGATGCCCTCCACCGTGTATGTCTTTCCGCTACCCGTCTGCCCGTACGCGAACACGGTGGCGTGGATGCCCTTCAGGACGTGCTCAATCATCGGTGATACTTCCTGCAT
>NW_905671.1:0-976 GCF_000209065.1 Trypanosoma cruzi | reverse complement strand
TTTTGAGGACGCTTGATGTGCCTGCTGGGTGATCGCCGGCTTTTTTATTGGTGATTGCGTATTTTTGGCTTACCGGTGTGCCGCTCAGCGCCATTTTGTTTTACTTCTTTTCTGCTTATTGGGGCGTGTTGTTATTCGTCACGCGTCAGCACACACCGAGCAACATGTCAAAAAAAAAAAATGCAGGTTTTTTCCCCCTCGCGAGGGCCTCGGCAGCCACAATCCTGTGCGTGCGTGCATTCTCAGCGTTTTAAGCACGGCATGTGTGTGCATGTGTGTGTGTGTTTGTCAGCGCCTATACTTGCAGAGCAGCTGTGCGCCACAAGAGAGTCTGAAGAAAGCAACGGCAGAGAGAGGCAGATAAGCACACACGCAAATTACTCATATCATCACACACACACACACGCAGCCGCGGAATGGGTGCACTCAACCACAAAATCAAAAAGAAAAACAAAACAAAAAGCCGAAGCGTGGGACTACCAGCGCACACACACTCTCATTGCTCCCGTAAAGCAAAACACACACACAGGGAGAGAGAGAGAGGTCGCCCACTCAATGCAATGAAAACAAAACAGAAACAGTTACGGTGCTCCGCCCATGCAGCCAGGCAGGACGGCAGCGGTGCGTGTCGTGCAAAAGAGAGCACCAACGGGCCTGCATGGGTGTGCATGCATATATACAATGGGCACATTATTGTGTGTGCTTCGTGGGGTGAGGCGACGACGAGAGTCCATGCAAGGGGACACACACACAGAGAGAGAAGGAAGTGTGTGTATGCGGGCGGTGCATGGCTCTCTCACACTCACTCTCACGCGGCCACCACCGCAGCAGCCGTACACGCAACAGCTAGAAGAAACAGAGGAGGGGAGGTGGTGTGGGAAACCGCGGTGCCGCCGTCACTGTTGCCAGGCGTCACCATATCGTTTGTTTTAGCGGTGACCGTTTTCAGTGTTTTTGATGCTGGTTAATTGGCTTT
>NW_905670.1:0-976 GCF_000209065.1 Trypanosoma cruzi | reverse complement strand
GCTGCACTCGGCTGATCGTTTTCGAGCGGCTGCTGCATCACACGTTGTGGTCCAAGTTTTTGTTTCCAATTGTGAATGGTGGGAGTCAGAGGCACTCTCTGTCAATATCTGTTTGCGTGTTCACACACTGGACACCAAACAACCCTGAACTATCCGCTGCTTGGAGGAATTTCGCGAGCTCTTGCCCACACGGGTGCTGCACTCGGCTGATCGTTTTCGAGCGGCTGCTGCATCACACGTTGTGGTCCAAATTTTTGTTTCCGATTGTGAATGGTGGGAGTCAGAGGCACTCTCTGTCAATATCTGTTTGCGTGTTCACACACTGGACACCAAACAACCCTGAATTATCCGCTGCTTGGAGGAATTTCGCGAGCTCTTGCCCACACGGGTGCTGCACTCGGCTGATCGTTTTCGAGCGGCTGCTGCATCACACGTTGTGGTCCAAGTTTTTGTTTCCAATTGTGAATGGTGGGAGTCAGAGGCACTCTCTGTCAATATCTGTTTGCGTGTTCACACACTGGACACCAAACAACCCTGAATTATCCGCTGCTTGGAGGAATTTCGCGAGCTCTTGCCCACACGGGTGCTGCACTCGGCGGATCGTTTTCGAGCGGCTGCTGCATCACACGTTGTGGTCCAAATTTTTGTTTCCGATTGTGAATGGTGGGAGTCAGAGACACTCTCTGTCAATATCTGTTTGCGTGTTCACACACTGGACACCAAACAACCCTGAACTATCCGCTGCTTGGAGGAATTTCGCGAGCTCTTGCCCACAAGGGTGCTGCAGTCGGCTGATCTTTTTCGAGCGGCCGCTGCATCACACGTTGTGGTCCAAGTTTTTGTTTCCGATTGTGAATGGTGGGAGTCAGAGGCACTCTCTGTCAATATCTGTTTGCGTGTTCACACACTGGACACCAAACAACCCTGAACTATCCGCTGCTTGGAGGAATTTCGCGAGCTCTTGCCCACCACGGGT
>NW_905669.1:0-976 GCF_000209065.1 Trypanosoma cruzi | reverse complement strand
AGACCAAGTGGGATGAAGAAGGAGTCACTTTTGACTCGAGTAAAGGCAGGGGAGGTGGCTCATCTTCCTTTTACGGGCGAACCGCCGGCGGAGCTTCTTGGCACGGTAACAGGCACAACGTCGGCACGCTCTTTGTTCTGGGACATGTACCCTGCGGTGTCGGTGTTGTTTTTCACTTTACTGAGCTACTTTGTGGATGCCACGGATTTTATGGAGGGGCTTGAGAACGGGGAAGTGATGGATTGTAACGACGCCGTATTGCTTTTACTGTCGTTGAAGGGGATTGTGCATCGGTCATACATGCATGGCATCTTCCCCCATTGTAACGGTGAGGCTGTGGCACAGACGGCCCTCAGGTTATTGACCAAACTACATGTTATAGATGAGGTACAGTCGTTTGTTCCACATCCCTCGGTCTGGATAGCTATCAACGATCCGATGATTCTTGGCACTTTTGAATCCATTACCAGAGAGACGTGGTTAGACGTTGACGCGGCTTTAGAATTTTCCAAGCTTAACTACTTGGAGGGTAATGACGGCGATGCTGTGCAGGTAAACAGCGCCTCGATCTGTCACCCACATTGGACGGGGAGCACGACTTGGTCCCATCAAGAGCGGATTGTTCGGCTGCTTCAAAATGCTCCTTTTACTATCCCTTTTAATGTCCGTGCCTCCGTGTTTTCCGCCCTTATCCTTAGCTTCGAGCAAAACATGCTTTTTTACTCCCAGCAGCCCTTTTTGGTGCATCGTGGCCACGTCTTTATCGACGCATTCGACCGGTTCGCCAAAGTGCCAGACAGCCCTGACATGTTTAGCGTGCGGTTTAGAGACACGAACAATCTTGTGGAAGAAGGCTACGGTGAGGGCGTGTACCGCGAATTTCTTGTGAATTTATGTACCGAGGGATTTGCCGCCGAGTACGGCATGTTTCGTCAGACCGAAGACGGCGAAGTGTACCCCACCCGTTTTAGTATGA
>NW_905668.1:0-976 GCF_000209065.1 Trypanosoma cruzi | reverse complement strand
CGGCGGGCAGGTGCTGCTGACGCGTGCGGCGTACTTTGCGCTGAGCACGGCTGAGCGCGAGCAGGTGGAGGTGACTGCGCTTGGCGCCGTGGCGCTGCGCGGCGTGCCGAAGCCCGTGGAGATGTACCAGCTGGACGCGGTGCCCGGGCGGGTTGTGGCTGGGCTGAGGCTTGATAGGGATGACGGAGCTGTTGATGATTATAGTGACTGTGGGAGCGGTTCTTCCGGTGTTAGCTACAATACTTGTTATGACTCTGCAGTTTCTTTTATTTCTGGTTTGATGAGCCCTTATGCTTCTCGCCAGCGTGCTGGTGTTCTTGAGTCTCTTTGCAGGAGGTGGCGCGTGCGGATGGTGGAGAAGGGCGTGATGTCCTACGATGATTACTGTGCTGCGTTGGTTGAGCGGCTTGCGGGTCGTGTTGGCCGTGTTCTTGGGAGCCGTGCAGATGGGTTTTCGGGGGTTCCTCTTGCAGAAATTGCAGCTACGTCAGCGGTATCGTCGCAGAGGCAGTCTATGATTCGTTCCTTTCATTCTCTTGGGAGATCCGGAAGTTCTTCCTGCACAGAGCTTTCGTCGGTGGTGCCCCCCGTGGATGGATCTGAAGCCTTGCCACAAGAGTCGCTTGTTTGTCCCATTGTTATGCGTCCCACCGTGTTGCGAGAGCTGGGGTGGCGTGTGCATGTCTCTTCTGTGACGTCGTATTCGGATTCTTTGGATTCAGACGCTATGCGGCCGCGAGGCACATGAAGTGTGTGTTACTTGTCAGTTGCCTTTTTTCTTAGTGTAGGTGTATTATATTGCTTTTCTGATGGAGCCGTCTTTATTGGATCTCCGTCTATTCCTCAATGATCGGGTGATTCATGAATGCTTATTTGCTTTACGGGCTTCTAATTGGCTGCTGGAGTTGTTGGTGCGCTTTTTCTTTTTTTGCATCAGCTGTGGCCCCGATGTATGCATTTGTGTTTATATGTGTTT
>NW_905667.1:0-976 GCF_000209065.1 Trypanosoma cruzi | reverse complement strand
GCCGCAAAATAATGAACCCATCTATATGTTTACGCGTGGTATCTTAAGCCCCATCATTCTCGTCCGGGTCGCGCAGATCTGTGTCCTCCACAACACGTGAGTCAAACGCCACCTCGTCCTCTTCCCACCACGAAGAGGCGTCTTGACCATTCAAAAGAGGTGTCTTCTTGGATGCTGTCACGACCACCTGCGTGTGTCTCGGACACGCCGGACAGGGCAGATATGGATCCTTCTTTCCAAAGTTCACATAACCGCCTGAAAACAAGGCACACACGGTGTGATACCGCTCATGGCAATCGGGATGATAACAGGACACACTCGCTCCCGGCATTCCACATAAATCACATGTTTGCATGGGCAACTCACAAAAGACAACGTCCTCAAGTTCAGCTCCCCTCTGATAACTCGTGCAAAGATGGGCACAGCGACAATGCACAACGTGTACCGTGCGTGTTCGGAGATCCACAAAGTGTTCGGAACAGGTGAGACGCTCTCGAGTTTTTCCATCTTTAGTTCTCCGGCGATCACTTAACGCTTGTCGAAGTTCCGCCATCGTTGGGATATGCCGTCCCATATTCCGAGTATTGTTCTTTAGTAAATCCACCACTACTCGAAGTGTGCTTTCATCCTCACAGTTAACACCGCAAATGATACACGTTTGACTGACTTCCTTCCGCCGCAGGATGCGATATTTTTTATTCTCTTCTTGAAGTGCCTCATGCACCATAATGGGGTCCCGCATTCGCACATCTCTGGCGGTCACATGAATGGTATCGGGTTCTCCCCAGCGCATGGAATCCTCGCGCACTCGTTTGGAGAGAAACTGCGTCTGCTGTCGTCTAATCTGTTCGCCCAACTGTGAGGGCACGACACCAGAAACTGGCGTTCCACTGGGAGTGATGCCACTGGAAAGGGAGAGCATCGTCCGTCGGGCCCCGCTGTGTATGGAAGAGGAGGAAGAAGACGAGCCCCCAAG
>NW_905666.1:0-976 GCF_000209065.1 Trypanosoma cruzi | reverse complement strand
GTCGCTCATGGCGGTGTGCAGCAACCGAACATTACGTGAATAAAAATCAGCAGCACTTATTACTGATCCAGCCGAACCGCATCAAAAAGAACATTAAAATGTAAAAACATTAAGATGAAAAAGCAGTAACATAAAAATAAGAAAAGCTGCGGGCAATGCGGCGTGTATCCTCCGTGAGAAGTCGCTAATCCACACTCTTCGGCTCAGAAGACTGCCACGACACAAATAAAATCCCAGAAGAAGCAGCGGCACACAAGACACGCACACACGCACGGTTCTGTTACCAATTAAATCACGCAGTATCGATTTCACGTCGTTGGGAGAGTCGAGGCGGTCGTCGGGACTCACGCCGCTCCACACCCTGCGAGGTGACTGTTTGTGGTGAAGAGTCGTTTCCAGGGCGTCGTGCCCATTCATTTCTCTTCGGTAATATCCTCAGCAATGTGCTCTCTGACGCTGTCAACCACTCGGATCTTCTCGGGTGGTGTCGGAGCAGCTTCTCTCGTCGGAGCGGGGACACCGTCCTTGAGTGCACGCATCGCAGTGAAATTCAGTGGGCGGTTGTACAGAAAGACGCTCGTCACCGTCACAGGGGATTAATGCCCACAGCACGCGCCAAAGAAAAACCTCAGGACCTCAGGTGGTTTCTCGCCTGTCAACGGCACCTCTTCCTATCCCAGCGACTCACCATCAACGTGCACAGAGGCCTTGTTGCCCTGCAGCATGAGTACCATTTGGCATTCTTCCTTCGGCTCCCAAGTGCTGTTCCGTGTTGTTGTCTTGCCTTCGCACACCGTCTCCCACTTCTTGTTGCGGCTGTACGACAGTCCCACGGTACGATTGGACGCAGTGTCCGCCAACGTCGCAGTCAGTGGGAGGCGTGTTCCCACTCGGCGTCTATTCGACGGTCACCGACGCCACAAGTGGTGGAGTCGTGGCTCAAGGATACATGACGCACTTTATCACCCCGAGCGTT
>NW_905665.1:0-976 GCF_000209065.1 Trypanosoma cruzi | reverse complement strand
CAGGCTCAAACTCAACACCACTAGTCACAGCAGCACGCCACACACCCAAAACAAGACCCTGCAGCGCCGAGGGAGCAAGCAGGTACGTTCCAGCGGTGCGCTTGTCTGTTAGCATCCTTTCGACAAATTTTTTGGTGTCTTTTATCGGTGAGCCAAACACAATCACAGCCTGCGGCCGAGTATTCGCAAACACTTCCCACGCAGCGTCGAACACCTCCTTCTTCGCACCATGACTCATAGAGCTTTTCAAACCAAAGACACCGCTCAGATTGTAGCCCATCCCCGACATCACACGTTGTGCCTGCGCATACTCCCTTTCACCAAAGAAAACTCCCTTCAGGTACATGAAGCCCAGCCGATGCACCCGCAGGTGAGCCAGGGCGTAGCGGAGGAGTGCCAGGAGCTCAGCCGCAGGTTCGGCACGCAAAAAGTACATGTTGGGGTTCCACCCACGCACCAAACTCGACCCAGTGAACGGGGCAAACGAGACAAGGCCATGTCGCACAAGTACGGGCAGAGAGATCGCAGCGGTCATATCACCGATGACGCCTGCCACAAGAAGAATATTACTATCGGCTTTCAACGCCTTTTCTATCACCGTTCCACTTGTTAGCATTGTGGTGACCTTCCTGACAATCTCTACATGAACACCGTCAGCAACAGTGAAATTGCGCCACCAGAGTGCCGCCTCTAGTCCAGCTCCAAATGAATCCGCAAAGTTCCGGTCATTTGGGATGTCCGTCACATTCAAAGTTAACACCTTCACATTGGTCTCACAGACAACTGGTTTGGGCACGACGACTTGCGGGACAAACAGCAGCAGCAGGGCAACGACAAGGCCGGCCACCGCTGCACAAGCATGCCCTTCTCGCGGCCACGCTGCCACCCATCCCCCCACCGCCATGCTTGCTGCCTTGAGACTGTCTTGCTGTGTAGCTTGTGGCTTCCTGTGGAAGAAAAAAAGAAAGGAAGTAAG
>NW_905664.1:0-976 GCF_000209065.1 Trypanosoma cruzi | reverse complement strand
AAGAGGCTCCGTGAGTTTCTTCTGCGGTCCCAGCTCCAGTGGCCCGACTGGCCGACGTGGACAGGCAGCGTCGCTATCAGCCATACCAAAGCCGTCATCGCCGCTTCTGAGGGCACTCTTTGTTTCTGATGCTGCCTTTTTTCTCATTTTACTTTTTTATTATTATTGAGCGAGCGTCGGTGCTGCGGCACACTGGGCAAATAAGTCCCAGTGGAGTGGATTGTTTATTGATTTGCTCCATGTATTTATTTTCTTTTTTGAGCACAACTGCAAATATGTGTCCGCGATCGACGTCTCAGCCACGCGTGTGTTTTTTCTATTATATGCTTCTGTTGAGCTCCCGAGCACTCCCCACTGTGGCTGAACCCACCGCCGTCCCCGACTGTCAGCCGACCATGCGGGGCGGAGTGGCGTGGCAACGCTCCTTTGCCGCGGCGTGCACATACACGCGCGCATGCTCCTTCTCTCCACGTCAACGCCCGCACACCACCACAGTCTGAAGGTGACGCTGTTGAAGGCACACAAGGAAGGAAACACACCCACACAAGCAGTAATGTCTGGCTGGGCGCGTGCGCTGTCGCTCGCGGCCGTCCTGGTCGTCATGGCGTGCCTCGTCCCCGCGGCGACGGCGAGCCTGCATGCGGAGGAGACGCTGGCGTCGCAATTCGCGGAATTCAAGCAGAAGCATGGCAGGGTGTACGAGAGCGCCGCGGAGGAGGCGTTCCGCCTGAGCGTGTTCCGGGAGAACCTGTTTCTTGCGAGGCTGCACGCCGCGGCAAACCCACACGCGACCTTCGGCGTCACGCCCTTCTCGGACCTCACGCGCGAGGAATTCCGGTCCCGCTACAACAACGGCGCGGCGCACTTTGCGGCGGCACAGGAGCGCGCGAGAGTGCCGGTGAAACGTGGAGTTGTTGGTGCGCCCGCGGCAATGGATTGGCGTGCGAGAGGCGCCTTGACAGCCGTCAAGGACAGG
>NW_905663.1:0-976 GCF_000209065.1 Trypanosoma cruzi | reverse complement strand
CAAAACAAAAAGCCGAAGCGTGGGACGACCAGCGCACACACTCTCATTGCTCCCGTAAAGCAAAACACACCACACAGGGAGAGAGAGAGAGGTTGCCCACTCAATGCAATAAAAACAAAACAGAAACAGTTACGGTGCTCCGCCCATGCAGTCAGGCAGGACGGCAGCGGTGCGTGTCGTGCAAAAGAGAGCACCAACGGGCCTGCATGGGTGTGCATGCAATATATACAATGGGCACATTATGTGTGTGCTTCGTGGGATGAGGTGAGGGCGAGAGTCCATGCAAGGGGACACACACAGAGAGTGGGTGAAAGACGAGTGTGTGTGCGGGCGGTGCATGGCGCTCTCTCACTCACTCTCATGCGGCCACCACCGCAGCCGCAGCCGCACACACCACGAAACTGATGGAATCAGTGCGATTGCAGAACTCGCACACCGTCCTGCAAACCAGAAGTTTAAAAAGCAATAAGAAACAAGAATTCCAAAAAAAAAAGGAAAAAAACTTAGGCTTCTTCGGGGCTCGAACCCGCACCCCGGATGAAATTGTGAGCTTGTTTTGCCACTGAGCTAAAAAAAATGTGGTCGCGCGACCCATTTTCACGTAAGGTGTTAAGTTCGATCTTCGAACAATCGAGCACATTTGCGTTGTCCCCTGGAAAACGAAAGCGGCATGTTTAGGGTGCGCCGCCGCAGCGTGGATACCTCGATTCGTCGTCATATATCTCTCGTACGGGGCCGCAGCCGCAGCGTGAATACTTCGATTCGTCGTCATATATCTCTCGTACGGGGCCGTCGCCGCAGCGTGGATACATCGATTCGTTGTCATGTATCTCTCGTTCGGGGCGGACCGCCGCAACTTGGATAATTCGACACGTCGTCATGTATCTCTCGTCCGGGGCCACCGCCCTACTCTTTTTTATTCCCTGCGGCGGCCAACCCCGGCAGTAAGGACAAAGAATAGGATCGCGTTTTTTTT
>NW_905662.1:0-976 GCF_000209065.1 Trypanosoma cruzi | reverse complement strand
AACCAGAGAAGATGTGGGGAAAAAGTACTTTGGGGATTTGTCAGTCGAGGACGGAAATCCCATGAGACCTTCAATGAGGCTCTACATGAAGCGAGTGCACTGCTGTGCGAGGATCTTGATACATTAACGGGGCCCGATAACAGTAAACTTGCACGTCTTGACGTACTCATTAAAGATCTCAGCAATTGCCATGGGCGCGTGTTGCGTCTTAAATCGAATCAAGAGAATGTCATGAGGCAATTAAAGGACACATGGAAATATCTTAAGCAGGGTATCTATTCTGTGGAGAGTGCAATAAGAGTGATTGAGGAGAGTATTCTTGGTAGGCACTGGGAACCACGTAAGCTGGAGCCATTTATCATAGGTGCAAAAGAGTTATTGCGACCCTATCAATCACGGATATCACCACACACTTTTGATGCTCTTCCAGAAGCACACAAGGAATTCTATGCCACGATAAATTTTGTTGAGAGAGTTATACAAGTGCTGGGATGCGGCTGGCCGTGTGAATTCCGTGGGATTTTTGCATGGTATATTCTCTCCAGTGCAATTATTGGCTGCGATCTCCTCCTGCAGCTACGTGGGGAGGTATATTCCCCATTGACAGTTGTGTTTAATAATGAACAATATAAAGCACTGGATCGCCTAGTGAATCGAGGAAGTAATGTCATTGTTGAAGAATATGTGCGTGAAGTATACGCGGCATCTTCCGATTCGATCCTCAAAAATGTCGTGCATCAATTCCCAGTGTCAAGCAACAGCACGCTTGATTTTAACAGATGGGGGGAAGAGGGCATTATTTCTGGGAGAGAGGATGCTATTCGTTGCTTCTTCCATTACTGGTTGAGGTTGGACTACGCGACGTGTGATACGTTAGCATCGCACCTCTACAATGCATTTCTATTCTCCATAAAGGAGCCGAATAATGAGGGATTGAGTGAGATGAACCCGTTGTATGGACTACATGGAAAAACCC